>NW_026088472.1:0-182841 GCF_022605725.1 Anthonomus grandis grandis
CACATCTCGTGAGAGTGTCAGTCAAGTGAATTGATTTGAAGGTAAATTGAGTCAGTGTGTAAATAAATCAATTGACTATTTTTGTGCATCGATTTTTTTAACTCATACTGAAATTTTTCCTCTTAAAAATACTAAAAATAAATGCTCATTTGGTAAACTGGTAAAATGAAGTACAAATTGTTTTAATGTATTTTTGTATGACAGGACTTTTTTGACTAAGAAATGATAAAGCATAGAGGATTTAATTCACACCAATATTTAATGGTGACTAGCTCATTTAATACGGTTTCATGAAGCTGCTAAATATCCAGGTTGCTCTAAGTAAAACTTGTATCATCTGTAAAGAGACAAATTTGACTCTGAGAATATTGAGATATTCCAAATATTATTAGCATACAAAAAGATGTCATCATACTCACACTTACAAGCTAATTTTTGTTATTAAGATATTACTTGAACAAGTGAAATTGTGTTTATTTATTAAGATGTTAGGATTTAGAAGTCGAAAGCTTCGACGATGAAGGGGTATACATATTATTAAAAATGGAAAACTTACAATCGTTGATGAATTTGTTACTTAAGAATCCAAATTGAAGGGAACTAAGTATTTTATATATCAAAAGAAAACAAAAAAGCCTTTTTTTAACCAATTCTTAAATGATCTTAGATAACGTAGGAAAGAGTGCAAATAGTCGATAAAAAAATTAAATTACCCATTAAATAAATTCGTAAGATAGTTTAAGGTGCATTCTGGCAGGTTTTAAAATATATTTAGGATAAGCCGATTTATCCCAAATTATGTTCAGCTTCTAGTGTCATTTATACGAATATAATAAATACCATAAATGTATAAAAATTAAACTCTATAAACTCTCAGAAGTGGAGCATGAGTAGGAATTCATTGGATTGATTAAGGTTTTTGCAACATTTACAAAATAACAATTCTTTGGGGACCCAGGTAAAAGTAAGCATTAAGCCAGATGAATAAACCTTACTTCCTAATTCATTTACAATAGAGCATGTTTCCTACCAACATCCACTTGTTATAATAAATACCCATCCTTTGCAGCCTAGTTCTATGGAAGATAATATATAACTACGGAAGAAGACGCTGTCCAAGAATGTCTTTAAGTGAAATAATGGTAGCATCTTCTTTGAAGATAAACATAGGGTTTCGAAAAGGCTTTGAAAGAAAAGCTAGATAATGACTTAGTACAACCTAAAAAACTCAGTCTCAACATCATCAGAGAGGATGTTCGAGTCAGTTATTTGAAATAAGTATATAAAGTTTAGAAATTTCTTATCTCTAAAAATACTACCTCATTTTTCCATTTTATTTATTTTAATGTAATTTATAAAAAATATAGTTAGTACTGTTTTATGATCATAAAATAAAAATAGGAGACTATTATTAAGCCATGTGACCTGTGGTAGAGTACTAAGCATTCAAAATTCGATTATACGATTGGTCAAAACCCAAGTTATAGTTAAGGTAGGGTCTGTAGCCATGCTTATAAATAAAAAAAAATAACTTGTCCTGGCATTTCAAAATATTTTCTTAGCGAATCAGATAGTTGGAAATTAGCTGAATATTGATGTTTGTAATATACAGATCGTGTTATCGTGAGCTACGTATTACCCTACTTGATTACGGCTGGCAGGCTGCGAAATTTTTCGTTTTTATTTTTTGAACCGGGAGTCAGCAGACCTCACTTTGCTGTGTTACTGCACGTTGCATTAATCATTTTTGAGCGTAATTTTCGTGTTTTTTTCACTATGGCTGTTTATACCCCATCCGAAAGAGTTTAACTAATTAAATGGTTTTATGGAGGCAATTCGGCAGTACAATGTAGAGATTTGTTTTCAGTGACAACGGTTTTAAATGTGGTTACAAATTTTGAGACATCTTTTTGTCTTCAAGATTGTAAAAAATGCCACACAAAACGTCAAGAACTACCTGTTGAAGTGGTCCAGGATATAGAACGGCGGGAATAAATGGTTTGCAGTACCCTAGAACTTGATTCGACACGGTCCACTTGAAGTGTTGGAGAGGAACTGGGAATGAGCAATAAAACTGTTGCTCGTATCTGGAAAAAATATGGGTACTAATGTTTCAAGTATTTAAAAACTCAGGAAATATTTTCTGAAGACCAGTGGCGAAGAATGGAATTTTGTGAAACCATGATGGAAAAGGTAAATGAAAATGAATATTTTTAAAAAAATATTTTGTTTTCTGATGAATCTTCTTTTCCATTACATGGTAAACACAATACTTCCATTGTTCGTTATTGGTCTCAGGAAAACGAGCACAGAAGTTTTCAGTTTCGTACCCAGTATCCTCAGAGATTGACTCTTTGGGCAGGTATTTTGGGAGACAATTTTATAGGGCCATTTTTTATTGATGGCACTTTAAACGCCCAAAAGTACCTTGAGTTGCTGCAAAACCAAGTTCTTCCTGCCATTCAAATCCTACCTGATGTAGACCTGGGATCGGTTTATTTTCAGCAAGATGGCTGTCCTACTCATAACGCGGCTAGGGTAAAAGAATTTTTAACAAATACTTTTCCGAACCGCCTTATTAGTGGGACTGGCGATATTAAATGGCCTCCTAGATCTCCAGATTTGTCTCCAAATGACTTTTATCTGTGGGGTTACCTTAAGCAGACCATTTACAAGCATGAATTTAGTAGGCTAACAAATTTAGAGGAGTTGCGAAATAAAATTGTCGAAGGTGCCAATTCCATTTTACCTGAAACTCTTTTGGAGGTGCGAAATAGCTTTTACGATAGGTTAAGTTTTTGTTTAGCGAAAGAAGGCGGTTTATTTGAGCCTTTTATTTAAAAAATGGTATGGTGTTAAGTTTGTTTATTAGAGTTTTATTTCTGATTTTTTATTATATTTTTATCAGAGTTGATATTTAATTTTTTATTAGAATAACGCTTTAATTTTCATTATGCAAAACACAGCATATTAAACATTTTAAGATTACAATTCTGTGCGGGTTTTACACATTGTCATGTCTTTAAAACCTGCATTACAATAAATATTTTAAAAATGCCTGGATTTTCGCGTAATATTTTGGGACATTTTGTCGCCAAACGACGCAGCTCCCACAAAAGTCAGATGTTTACTAATCCCGTCCTTGGGTCGGCCGGGGCGGTGCTCTGTCGCAGGCACTCGTACACGCGCGACGTTGCAAAATTTCGCCTCTATGCGGTTTCCTATAAGTAACGAACGAAAACACGATCTGTATGTACACAGTACATATATTGCAGTATGTACAGGGTGGCCAAATAAGCGAGGTAAGTGGCTGTATCTCAGGACCTGTACATCTGGCAACTATGGAATTTTTTTTATTATTATAAAAGTGGCCATGACAAAATTCTGGAAATTATCTTTAAGTTCCGGATTTTACCGCAAGAGGGCGCAACTAAAAACTAAATAAGAGAAACCTCTTTTTCTCCGAAAACTTAAATATTAACTTATACTTTTGATATTATTTTTAGTAACCCTAGATAATTTGCTATCATTTTGGTTTATGAATCGTTGACGTACGAACGAAAGTAGGGGTGGGGGAAGCTATTGAAAGCGGAATCATCAAGATCGCTGTAAATTCTAAACCACTCATTACATTTTAGCAATTCAAAATTTATTTGCTAGATAAATGTAGCTGCTTTTAAAGTCTGATATCATCAGTACTCTACAGTTTCTAATAAAAGCGCCAGAGGGCGCAATTTGTAATAATTCCAGTTTTTTTCATTTTGCTCTAAAAATTCAAATTGAATGGTATATTTTTGACATACTATTTAAAAAGTAAAAAATATTTGGTATTTAATGCCTCGATAGGTGTTCAAACTGCTTTCCATCACATTCCAAGCAAGCTTCCAATCTTCTTTGGGTGGATAAAACTGCTGTTTCGATTTCAGCAGCTGATATTTCATTTATTGCACCACGGATTCTGTTTTTCATATCCTGTCTTGTTGTAGGTGGAGTTTGGTACACAATATCTTTTAAACGACCCCCATAAGTAAAAGTCTAGGCATGTTAAATCGGGTGACCTGGCCGGCCAAGGATATAGACTCCCCCTTCCGATCCAGCGTCCTTGAAAGTAATTATTTATATGATGCCGCACCAAACGGGAAAAATGTGCTGGGCACCCGTCCAATTGGAAATACATGGTCCGTCTTACTTCCAATGTCAAATCTTCCATTAAAATAGGCAAGGAATTTGTTAAAAAATGCAAAAAAAACATTACCGGTTAATGTGCCATCAAAAAAAATAAGGACCAATAATTTTCATTCCGATAATGCCACACCACACGTTTACACTCCAGCGGCCTTGGTGCTGGACTTCTCGCATCCAACGAGGATTTTCAACCAACCAATAATGCATATTATGCCTGTTGACTTTTCCATCGCTATAAAAAGTGGCTTCATCGGTCCACAGAATCTGTGACAAAAAATCCCTGTTTTCGCGAATCATTGCTAGTATCCATTGGCAAAAATCAATTCGGCGCTCAAAATCATGTTCGTTTAGAGCTTGGTGTAGGATTATATGGAAAGGGTGTAGCCTTAAAATAAAAAGAAATGCCTATATCCGAGAAGAAAATTATAATAAAAAGATGTATTACCTGTGGTCTTTAAGTATATTTTGAACAGTAATTCGAGCTATTCCCAAATCTAAACATAACGCACGAGTTCCAATATGCCCATTAAACTCTACGTAGGCCAACACATTAATGATGTTTTCTTCAGTTCTTCTAGTAGAGCGACGCCTTCTAAATTTGGGCCGACTAAAACTCCCAGTATCGCGTAGTCGCTGTACCAACCGTGGAAAAATAGACGCTACTAAAAAGCACCCGATTCCCGTCACCATTCGGCTATCTCCGACTGTCCCATTCGGATATTTAAATATTATGTGAATGGCGGGCAACCAACAAAAGAGCAATGTTTGCTGCTATAGAAGCAACGGTTTCTGGCAATAAGAATAAGTAATGTAAATAATAATTTAATTAAAATAAAAAATAGCGTTTCTGGAATAATAATAATTATTGATTCTTTAAATAATAAATTAAATATAAATAAAGGATGCAAACAAGAAAATTGAATTATTAATTTTATACATAATACCCTAATGTAAGTATAAAAAAATGCAGTTTGGTTGAACGACCCAATGGAATGGAAATTGAATTATTTTTTTTTGAATAAATATCTTAAAAAATTTCTTTGGGCGAACATGGATTTATTTGATTTTGGATATTATTTAAAATTACTACAGGTTATTTTTGAGAAAGTGTTATTTGAAAAATTTATTTTTCTACTACCTTATAACTTAAGATTTTTAATTTTATTTCCCTTAAGCATAATTGAATTTTTTTATTTGACTATATCTTGTTTATTATTTTTTATAAAATTAATTTTTTACTATTGCGGAAGGGTTGTTGGGTGGGGTCAGAAATAAAACAGAAACCTGTTTACCTAAATGTCGAACGTATAGATACATACATCTTCCTTATCTACTAATCCTTAACTTATCAACATACCATTGAATTATAAAAATTAAATAAACAAACGCTCGGAAGAATAAAAACATTTGTTTCTTGCCTTATTGTTGATTCTAGTTTGCCCACAATAACACCTACAATTTAACCCATGTTAAAAATAATTCTACGCTCTTATTATAAATGTGTTTTAATTATAACTTAAGAAACCTAGACTTAGGTAAGAGGTGAATGTATAAAAAATTAATTTTATATTGTTTTTTTTTTTATAACAATTTTTTTAACGGATTGTACCTGAATGTAATTTTAACTGTGTCGTGGTTTTTGTTGTTTTAGTTTTTGTACACTTAAAGAAAATTTATTTTAATAGTGTTTTTTATGTACTTGAAATTACTGTTTTATCTCTGTAATTACTTGAATCCATTTCAGTGTCCTGAGGATGACTTAATATAAGTCGAAACGTCGACATTTAGGTAAACAGGTTTCTGTTTTATTTCTGACCCCACCCAACAACCCTCCGCAATATTGAAGATATTGGGTCACAAACACGAAACTGAAAATTAATTTTTTACATTAAATTGTGCTTATTAATAAGAATGAAAGTAGAAAATGAAGTATTGTAGTAGCAGTGTCATTTCCTCACTGTGGATGCTTTTGCTGGATCAAACTCTCCACTTAAGGAAAGTATGCACTTTGCTCCCTTTTGTTATACAGATAACTATTATTTTTTTAATAAACAATTAAGTTCAAGAACAAATAACTATTAAGTTCTCTATATGTGGACATATCAAAAGGAAAAGCCCAACTTAAACAATATGGTATTGTATATTTAGAAAAAATAGATAAATGGAAAACAAAATTTATAAAATATTGTAGTGTTGTACTTTAATTTTAATCTTAAATATATAAACGTTATTAATCTTTCTGAAATAAGTACCTATTTAAATAACTTTTTAAAATAACTCTTATACCTAGGTAGAGAGGTAATTTTGGTAAGTGAAAACAATGGATTTAACTAGTTATACTGTTATATAAATGTACCATATATTAAAAGTTTTATTTTATAAATGCTGCAAAGACATGTATATGACTGATTTGAAAAGAAACTTAATTATTTTATGCTAAAATACTAATTTACAATAATTCACAGTTTCGATTAATACTCATAAGAAGAAACTACAAGAAACTTATGAGATAGGTAATCTTTTTTCAAATATTTGCCTAAAACTTACATAAAAAATTATAATACACGTATACATACATACTTAAACCTATAAAAATATACCTACTATTATATAAAAAAAATACTGATAATTAGAAAAAAATATACAATTTATTATTTTTATTTACTGCTCCTTCTTCTTTTTTGATGGAAAATAAACTTGTTTGTCCATTTTTCATTTACTTGTATTTGTCTTATTTATTTGTTCCATCATCCATGTCAGTTGTCTCATGCACCTAGACATTTACAGGTATATGTTAATACATCTTATATAATTTTATAAAAAGGTAACTTACTTATCATAAGTTTCATCATTTAAAGATCTTAAAAAGTTTGATATGCTTTCAATTTCTCTTGTTGATTGCTTGTTCAATCGTTGTACTGCTACTTGTTGATTTTCAGTCGTCTTCTCATTAACAAACATTTCAATTTCTAGACTATGGCTAGCTTCAATATTATTGGAAGAACATTCCCCAAGGAGTTCCCCTAAAACAGAATCGCTTCTCTTCCTTTGCTCACACACCATAAAGACAATACAAAAATAAGGCTTACAGCCATGCTACTGGTGATCATCCAGGCCCCTTGTGTAGATACCCTAAAGGACTATATAATGTTACCTGCACCAGCTACACATTAAGTACATGTTTAACAATCCTTCACTAAATAGTACAATGAATATGTACAGTATGTAATAAATACTTTGCTAGAATTGAAATTGCTACAAATTTACCTCTAAAATTGCTTTGATTGCAACAATATACTTTTTCAATCTTGTCTTCAATTTTCCTTGTGCGAACAAGTGCATAGTTTGTGCTTATTTTATGCTCTCTTAACCATTCCTCAAATCTTTCTTCACTGGAAAAATGGAAAGTTGAGGACTCTATTTTGATATCATGACTTACCTGTAAATGAGCTTTAAGTCTTTTATAAGTCTCACAAGAATACTTAATCTCTTTGCATAAGGGACAAGAAATGTGTGACTTTGGGTTATCTGGGAGCTGCTGCTTATGAATAACCTTAATATGTTTGTTTTTAGCTGAAATGGAATAAAACATTTTACTGCATAAGTGGCACATATTTTTGTTGATAGTTTGGTCCTGATTCTGATGGTTTTAAATAGAATCCATCTTTACAGCTAAAATCGCTGAATTGGAATTAATACAGCTTTTCAGGTATTATTTTAAAACACTATAAGCAACAATATGGTCAATATTTCACAAAGAAACAAAGGAAAGTTGAGTATAATCGCGATAATCGCAATAATCGATCAAATTAGTTGGAGCTTTTTTACAAAAGTAAACAACCAACAACAAACGCAAAAAAAGCGGGAACATTCGTGTCATTCTTGTCATTCACGTCAAACGACCGAATTTTTCTCCGAACATACACGATCACCGGCGGGAATCGGGTTCTTTTGAGTGGCGTCTTGGAAAAATTCCTCTGCCATAATGGCGGCGATCTGGATACCGAAGGGCATACTGTCTTTCAGCTATTGCTGCATTTTGAAAGCACTCAAAGAAAACCGCAATCAAATCCACAGCTTCATTATTTGTCAAAGGCATTTTACAAAAAATCGAGCAAAGAAAATTGAAAACAGATTTAAACTGACCGTCTAATAAATATTTGATGTTTCCATACAATCCTTTTTAAAAGTTTCTTTTGTTTTTGCCGCCTACTATACGTTAACTAGACATTCTAAGGCCGAGCGCTAGATGGCGGTACATAAGTTTGGACTCGGTGCGTAAAAGACTTTAATTCGCTATAACTGTAAAACAAGCAAAGATATCATCGTGTGGTTTTCACAGTATTTTTGCAAATGTTATCTACTTTTTAAATATGATGTCAAAAATATACCATTCAATTTGAATTTTTGGAGCAAAATGAAAAAAACTGGAATTATTACAAATTGCGCGCTCTGGCGGTTTTATTAGGAACTATAGGGTAGTGATGAGATTAGACTTTTAAAGCAGCTACATTTATCTTGCAAATGAATTTTGAATTGCTCAAATCGAATAACTGTTTTAGAATTTACAACGATTTTAATGATTCCACTTTCAATAGCTTCCCCCACCCCTACTATCGTTCGTAAGTCAATAATTTATAAACCAAAATTATAGCAAATTATCTAGGCTTACTAAAAATAATATCAAAAGTATAAGTTAATATTTAAGTTTTCGGAGAAAAAAACGTTTCTTTTATTTAATTTTTAGTTGCGCCCTCTTGCGGTGAAATACGGAACTTAAAGATAATTTCCAGAATTTTCTCATGGCCATTTTTATAATAATAAAAAAAAATCTATAGTTGCCAGATGTACAGGTCCTGAGATACAGCCGCTTACCTCGCTTATTTGGCCACCCTGTATATGATTATAAAACTTTTTGGCTTTGGAAAATAATAATTTACTTAATATGTAATAAATTTTCACATATATTTTGTGCTAATCATGAATTTTATAATGATTTGAATATTCTAATCCGATAAGGAATTGAACTCCATGAAAACTTTTTTTATTCGAAATTACTGCTTTTACCAACTCCTTTAGTTTAGAGTTTAGACCATGCTTTGTAAAACACCTACTATATAGACAAAAAATCGGCTTCTTTGAGGTGAAGCTCATCCACAAATAAAGCTTATCAAATTAATTTTGTAACTCTTGCTTGTAACTCTAATAGTCTATTTAAAAAACAGAGGTAAACTTAATCCAGAAAAAACCTGAATAATCCTGAAACTCGAGATCGAGCATTAGCAGTTAGCAGCAAAGGCATCGTATATGTAATAATTAACCAATTAGGGATGACACAAGACATTGACATGTGGAATATAATAAGGGCGACTGTTTTAAAGTGTTTACACGTGTATGATGGATCGAATGGAAAATTACTGAAATGATGCTTCGGTTCTAAAAAAGTTAAAAGACTTATATAATGTGTAAAATATTTTAATACTGACCCACATATTGCATGTTATTATTTTTTCGCTACATATTATCGCACTATACAATATATTTAAAAAAAATGCAAACTCTAATAGTGTTACTTTTTTTAAGACATATCAAATAGAAATACCAATTTTAATACGTAAAATATTTGGTTTGATTAAAACCTTTATTATTAACTAATTCGTAAATTTGCAATTTAAGTATTGCGTCAAATAATGTATATACAGTCTTGAAAGTAATGCTGCACAAGATACTAATCTAATTATTTCACACGTTGGCATCGTTTAACGTAGTTGATTTTTGTGGAACTTAGAGATTTCACTCGGGAACAACTCCAGTGACTAACCAGTATGCCAATTAAAAAGAAAATAGGCGTTAAGAGCGCAAAGCCATTCTGTCATTTGAGTTACATATGGCCAATTCAAGTTTTCGGGGCGGAATGCAATATATTAACGTAAAAATTCAGTTAAAAACTGAATTTTATTACAGTTAGCTTACGTTAAATATACATTTAGTTATTACATTAATTGCCAGTTAGTCTTGTATATAATTCTTTTCGTAACTAAGCGGATTTTTCTTACAAAGAGTAGTTCAATCAATTAATTTTTTTTTAAGAGTTAATCACTGGCATGACGGACTTATTTTTCAACAATAAAAGCAAGTATGAATTGAATGGAATATATAGAATTAGAACATAATTTTTTTTTAAATGACTCTGCTTTTATGAGCCAGTAGCTTTAATTTAAATGTGACAGAATTCTCTGACTACCTGCGTAAATTCATTTATGCTAATAACATAATTAAAACCTTAAAAGAATGTTTATAGAGAAGTGTTTTAATTACTACTAAGCTGGTTTTAAGTCACGAACGTAAAATGGTTCATAAAACCGGAAAAGCTTCCTCAGGGAGCTAGAGCTCTTTAAAAATAACCTTTAAAAACTAGTTTTTTTTTAATAGCTCCGGAACTACTTTAGCTACCGCAACCAATTTTAAGAATTAAATAATTATTATTAATACGTTTGAGCATTAGATTATGATGTTCCTATGCTATTACATAAAAAAGGTGCTCTTAGTAAAAGTCGGTAAATATCACCGTTTTAGTGGAAATTGACTAAAACCAAACTAAGATACAGCACCTGAATTAATTATTTTAATAATAATAATAATGCTAACTCATTGCTACTGTCAGTATTTTTTACATGATATTAATTCCCCTTTTATTACGGTTAAGTAATGGAAGATTACACTTTTGCTGAATACGCCGATATGCTTTTAATTTATGGGGAAGTTCGATGTAATGGTAGAGCTACTTCTCGACTATATGAAGAGCGGTTTCCCGAAAGGCGAATCCCAGCTCACACTTTTTGAAAGGGTCAATCAACGGCTCAGAGAGACTGGCACCGTTAAAATAAAACGCCAAGATAATGGCGCGCAAAGGAACATCCGAATCCCGGATTTTGAGGAAGAAGTGCTTCAGCAATTTGAAGATAACCCATCAGTAAGTACTCGAACAGTAGCTGATGCGATACATGTAAATCATGTTAGGGTATGGAACGTTGTTAAGGAACAGCTTCTTCGGCCATACCACCCGCAAAAGGTGCAATCATTAGGACCCAATGATTTTATGCCCCGCGTGAATTTTTGCCAGTGGTTTCTTGACCGGTGTACAGAAGAACCTCAATTTCCAAAATATGTCCTTTTTACTGACGAGGCTTTATTTACAAAAAAAGGCATTTTTAATTCTAAGAATAATCATGTGGGGAGTGAGGAAAACCCTTATGGTATTCATTTTAGGAGCTATAAACATAAGTTTTCGGTCAATATGTGGGCCGGCATTGTTGGAGAACGCTTAATTGGTCCAATTATGTTGTCTCCTCATTTAACGGGAAATATTTATTCATTAAGAAATGTACTGCTAGAACTATTAGATGATCTGCCCCTAAATATACGACAGAACTTATGCCTACAACACGATGGAGCGCCAGCTCATTTTTTACTTATTGTCGGCGAGTTTATAACTAAAAATTTTGGAAGGCGCTGGATTGGCCGCGGAGGCCCTGTCACCTGGCCAGCGCGCTCACCAGATTTGACCCCCTTAGATTTTTTTCTTTGGGGGCATATGAAAAGTCTCGTATATGAAACTCCAGTCGAGTCAGAAGAAGACACCTGGTGGCCAGAATTTTCGCAGCTGCTGAAGTAATCCAAACCACGCCTGATATTTTTAACCACGTCAACCTTAATATGGTGCGTAGATACAATAAATGTATCGATCGTGGCGGCCGGCATTTTGAGCAATTAATATTTTAAGTTTATTTTTGTAATACCAATCTTTAATAAAATTTGTTTACGTTTCTATAATTGTTAATTTGTTGGTTTTTTATTACACTTAAAATGATTTAAACATTTTATGCCTCAAGGTAATTAAAGTGACAGTTAATTAATTTGAGTACCAATTTAATAAAGTGGCTACCTTAACTTTTTTTAAACATGTATTTTTTATTTACGCCAGATTTTTTTTTCGATTGTTTATTAATATATATAGGTAATTCATTTTTGTATCTCATAACTTGCTTTTCGTCAATTTTTACAAAAACGGTGATATTTACCATTTACCGACTTTTACTAAGAGCACCTTTTTTATGTAATAAGCATAGGAACATCATAATCTAATGCCCAAACGGGCAGAAATTAAAGTCTTAGAGAAATGGGCCTAAATTTACCAAATACCCCCCTGATTCTGAAGCCCCTGGTAAATATTTTTTTATTTAGAATGTTCAAAAGAATAAACGTACTAACAATAATTTACCTCCCAAAATTGGTTGCGGTAGCTAAAGTAGTTCCGGAGCTATTAAAAAAAAAGTAGTTTTTAAAGGTTATGTTCAAAGAGCTCTAGCTCCCTGAGGAAGCTTTTCCGGACCCATGTTTATATGAACTTTTGTTTTTCTTTTGACGTTTTCTATCTGCCCTAGAAGTTTGTAACATGATCAATGGAACATCCTGTATAATAAGGTGTCTTATAATATCTTTTAGGTTTTTCAGACCATAGAAGAAAGAACTTAAGATTGTCTTTATTATAAAATTTCAAGTTGAGGTTTTGCTAGCACCCGCGGCTAGCTTAACATATCATTTCCCTGCAAACATATGCATAATACTAGTGGGAGCACAACAGAGTGAGAAATTTTGCATCTGGCTTAGAGATATTTGTACTCACTAGTGCTCAAATAAACAAATAGCGATTAGACACTCTATAAGGTCAATTGAATAAGTGTACATAAAAATATTAACATAATAAGGACTACAAATGAAAAATACAAATATAGTCGCAAGTTAAAACAAATTTATAACTCAACAGTAGCGAACAATATGGAAACTTCAGCGACTTCAGCGACAATTTCGTTAAATCGCTAAAGTAGTACTATAAATAAAGTCTACGATTAAAAAATCAAGGATATAATAATGGAAATAATATCGCCTGTAAAAAAGGCAACCCCGCATGCCAGAACCTTTAAAAAGAACATTTTAATATGATACGTAGTCCTTAATGACACATCATAAGTTTCTAAAGCTTATTGCAAACTAACTACTCTAGAATAACAAAATCATTATATCACAAGCTATATATTATGTAACGTGCTAGCTGGGTATTTTTCTTGTTATATAAAAGTTCTTGAATTTATTATATCTCGTTTTACAATCCACTTGCTTAAACAATTTCACTTTTCACTTCAACACCTTACCGTACATTTTGATAAAATAAATTTATAGTTTTTAGGTCACTTCATACGTTTCTAGATTTGGTTATTTGGGTTAGTTTAAGCATAGACATCAAAACGTAAAGAAAGATAAATATAAAATTAGGTTTATGACAATAAGTTTTACTTGTGTAAGTGAATAATTGAAAAGAAAGAATCACTCACTTTAACGAAAATACAGATTGTGGCAAAAATGCAGCTACTTGCACAAAAAATCGTAAATAATTTCATAGTTTTATTAAAAAATTTATTTTTCCAAAGTGGGAAGAAATGGGTACCTAAAAAGGTACATAGATCGACTAGAATTAATTTTTGCTTTATTGCTAACCATCTTGAGATGTTAACTCAAATAACTGTAAATTTTATTTATGAATATGCGACATCTAAGGTTATACAGGGTGTTTCAGAACTATGGGATCAAACTTCTAGGGGTTGTTTAGTGCAACAGTAGAATCCATTTGAGTATAGGAACCCTTATCCGGAAATGCGTCACTACGCCACTACAGCCCTAAGACGCGTTTAAATTTAGAAAAAATATTAATTACCTAAATAGGATCTGATGCATTTATTTTGACCTTTTGTATATGATACCATCACAACAATTGTTTAAAATGTCTTTCTCCAACCTCAATACACCGGTTTAAACGCCGCACATGATTTCGGCGGACTACACTAAAAATTTGATCCTCGTTTTAATTGATTTCGAATGCTGCTGTTATTCGTCCAATTAAGTCTAGCTCTGATTTTACTGGAGTTTCGTAGACTAAAGCTTCACATATCCCCACAAGAAAAACTCGAGCGACATTAAATCGGGTGATCTAGGGACCAAGAAACTGCCCCAGCTCTGGCAATCCAACGGTGCCCAAACCGCTGAGCCAAATACTCGCGTACTTGTACAGCAAAGTGAGCCGGCGCTTCATCATGCTGAAACCACATTTGCTGTTTAACGTTTAGTGGAACATTTTCAAGGAGTTCTGGGAGAACTTCCTCCAAGAAACGCAGATAAATAGGTCCTATTAACCGTTCCGGTAGACGCCCAATTAAATATTCATCAAGAATGCCTGCCCATACGTTGACAGACCAACGATTCTGATGTTTTCTTGGAAAATTGCATAAGGATTTTCGGCTCCGGTAAAGTTAAAGGGACGTCTAAAAATCGATTTTTTTTTTGAAAATTTTTACATAGAATGTTGAGTTTAAACATTTTATTGATAAAAAAGCGAGGATGAAGTAAAAAAATGCAAAATTTTAAAAATTATAAAGGATTTTCTACTTACGTTTAATTTATAATTACACCCGGCTTAACTACACTCTATTTGCGACTAGGCATCACGTTGACGATTATATATGCTATTAATTTAAATTTAAAGCCTTAAGTAACAAAATTCTATAATTTAGAAGGATGTACATCACTTCTTTAGGTGATAAACACAAATTTCCACACGCAAATAAGGAATATCAAATATGTAAATACGGATTTATTCATAAATAAAAAAAACTGTCAAATGTCACTTACGTCAACTAATATTATTTATTGGGAGTGGCTACTCTACTAGTACGATTATCGTAATTTTCTATCCTGTCTCATTATAGGTAAGTATTTGTTTACTTATATAATCATAAAATATGCACACGGGGCGGTAGCCCCATGTGCGCACATGGGACTGTGTGGTAGGAGCATATGTGGTATTGGAACCTTGGGTTGGCGCTAAATAGTGGGTTAGGAGTCGTTTGAGCCCTACTTAGAGAATGGGATAATAGTTAAAAAATGGAAATTATAGGCACAAACACCTGTTTGTGCCTATAATTCCTATTCCTAATCCCTATAATGAATTTAAAGATATTTACTGTTTTGACTATAAGTTAATGTACATTAAACCTCATTGTTGTTATTAACCTATTACCTGTTATTTACCTACAAAGCGATAAAAAATGCTATAAATTTACAATAATAGTCTCCAAAAAGTTCCAAAATTGCCTCTGTTCTGGGCTGGTTCAAAGTAATAATGGACTGTATAGGTTGGCACTACTTTTATTCCATTAAAAACATACAAAAAAATGGAAAATTAACACGGAGCAAAATACAAGCTCAACCGACATCTTGGTTCACGTAGTAGACACACCCCCGTCCCCCGCGCTGGCTTCGTCGAACCGAATTATTCACATAAAGCGCAACGTTGTCACGTCTAACTTATATATAGGTTTTTGCCTGAACATACACCGCCCGCCTTGAAAGTACCCATACTTTCAACAAACAGCATTAACTTTCAAAAAAAAATTAGATAAGATTCTGTGTAATAGGTACTTCTAAGGAAGCAATTAAACTAAACCTATATAGCTAAATTTAATAAATCAGTAACAAAAGTACAGTTAACTTAATTAATTATGCTTAGCCCATTCTATCAACCTTAACGCAACGTTAATGAATATGCTAAACATATAGTACTAACTAAACATAAACACAGTATCTACTAGTGACATAATAAAATAAATGTGATAGTACGTATAGACAGTTTATTATTTACCTATCACCGCAACTCAAAAACATTTCCAGAATTAACTAAGAGAAAAGAAATACAAGTTATTTTGCTTGAATTTAAGTTTATTTCGTTTCTGATGGTAGAATACACACGCGATTCACTGCTCGGGAGAGTATTTTATCACGCACCATTACCTTAACTACTCTTGTTTCACCATCAGACCCAGGACAAAGTTGTACGATGCGACCCAAAGGCCAAGAAAGACTAGGCATATTATCTTCCTTGAGTAGGACTAACGAGCCCACTTGTAACATCTCAGGAAACTTCTGTCGCCACTTCACTCGTGTCTGTAACTCAGACAGATATTCTTTGTGCCATCGGCACCAGTAATGCTGCACCATAGACTGCAACAACTGCCATTTCTTCAGCCTGTTTTCTGGTATATTGGTTAAACTTGGTTCTGGTAATGCGGTCAACTGCCTGCCAATTAGAAAGTGGGATGGTGTCAGGGCTGATAAATCATCTGGATCTGACGTCATCGGGCAAAGCGGACGCGAATTGAGAACACCCTCTATTTGTGTCAGTACCGTAACAAATTCTTCGAATGTTAACGAGTTATTACCTACTACTCTTTTAATATGAGTTTTCGCGCATTTAATGCCTGCCTCCCAGATACCTCCGAAACTTGGCGACCTTGCCGGGATGAAATGCCAGTTAACCCTTTCATCAGAGAACTTATTCGAAATTTCGTTAAAATTTTGTTTTAAAAAATCGTACAATTTTATAAGCTCATTATTCGCGCCGGTGTAGTTTGTGCCATTATCTGAATAGATATTAACTGGCCTTCCTCTTCGGCTTACAAATCTTTTAAATGCAGCAAGAAAGGCCTCGGTAGTTAACTCTGTAACGAGTTCAATGTGAACCGCTTTTACCGACATACAAACAAACAGGCATATATAGGCCTTTGAAAATTTGGCACCTCGAGATTTTCTATCCTTCAGAATAAAAGGACCACCGAAGTCGGTACCCACGTTTGAAAAAACAACAAAATCGTTTACACGTATGCTAGGCAAGTCACCCATAAGATATTTTATTGGCTTAGGATTGGCCTTAAAACATTTATAACACTTTTTAATAACAGCCTTACAATTTTTCCTACCCGATACAGGCCAATAATTTTCTCTAATAGAGCAAAGCAACATCTGAACCCCACAATGTAAGAGGCGTTCATGCTCATAGGTAAGTATCAATTTGGTTAAAATATGATCATTTGGCAGAATCACGGGGTACTTTCTTGCAAATGGTTGGTCAGAGTTTCTTAATCTACCACCTACGCGAATTAAATTGTCTTTTAAAAAGGGATTAAGAGATAAAATTTTACTACTTTTAGAAAGCGGCTTATTCGAGACTAAACATTGGTACTCTTTTGAAAACATTTGTTTCTGAACATGCATCACTAACAAATTCTGAGCTGCGGTAATCTCATCAGAGGTTAGAGGACCTGAGCGTTTTTGTTTATTTTGTTTACATTTTATGTTAAAAACAAATCTTAAAACATAAGCTAAGACTCTGTAGATTAATCTAAAGGAAGAAAATCTATTTAACAAGCAGTTCAGCACAGATTCTTCACCGTCGACTACCAAACCTGATAAAGTCTTGCGTTCTTCTGGAACCACATCAATATTCTGGACACTGGGACACTCCCATAGGCTACTATCTGTTTTCAGCCACTCTGGACCACTCCACCATAATTCATTGTTAATTAATAGCTTGGACGAACTTCCTCTGGATAATAAATCGGCTGGATTTTCCAACGACTTAACATGAGCCCAAGAACCATCCTTGGTTAGAGACTGTATCTCACTTACCCGATTCGCTACAAATGTCTTCCAACGTCCAGGGGTATCCCTGATCCACGCTAAAACAATTCGGGAATCTGTCCAAAAGTATTTCTGATCAAACCTTAACTCCAGTGTTTCATCTGTTTTGTGGTATAAAATTGCCAGAAGAAGAGAACCACACAACTCTAAACGAGGCAAGCTTATCTGTTTAATTGGAGCAACTCGCGATTTTGCGCATAACAAGGTTGAAATAAAAACATTTGAGGGCATAATGCAACGAATATACAGGCAAGCGCCATAGGCCCTTTCGGAAGCATCGCTGAATCCATGTAGCTCCAATCTAACATAGTCAGAAAAAACTGTTTGTCTCGGAATTCTAATAGAGTTTATATAATCCAAATCCTCTTGGAAATCGGACCATAATTTCAAGATTGCACAAGGAACTTCATCATCCCATCCGACTTTTGCCTTCCAAAGCTCTTGAATAATAAGTTTGGCCTTGATTATGATAGGTCCTACCAAGCCTAACGGATCGAACACTTGGCAAACTACTGACAGGATGGATCTTTTGGATATTATTTTTAGAGGCAATGCATTGCAAATATTTACCTTATAGGTAATAATGTCATCGTTGGAGTCCCAATAAACGCCTAATGTCTTATTTTGCTCTCCTTCGCCAATATTCACCACACTATTATCTAAATCACTGAAGAGCTCAAACTCCTTTAAGATGGCCTTATCATTACATAACCATTTCCTAAGTTGAAAACCCGCAGAGTTTAAAATTTTAGTTATATTTTTTTGTAAACTCAAAATTTCATTTCTGTCACTGGCGCCTGTCAAGAGGTCATCCATGAAAAAATCTCTTCTTATTATGCTGGCAACCTGAGGAAATTCCTTTTCATTTTGAGCAGCCAAGTGAAACAGGCATTTTACAGCCAAATATGGCGACGACGCGTTACCATAAGTAACGGTGTTTAGTGAAAAGACTTTCAATTCTTCATTATTATTAGCCCGCCAGAATATTTTTTGATATTTGCGCTGCTCAGGTGCTATTAAGATTTGCCTAAACATCTTAGACACATCTGCAGTCATTACATATTTATGTAAACGGAATCTACTTAAAATTGAGAATATGTCGTGTTGGAGAGTGGGACCCACGTATTGCACATCATTCAGCGATAAATTATTATTCGTTTTACAAGAAGAATCAAATACCACCCTGCATTTTGTGGTAACACTGGTAGTTTTAAGCACCGCATGATGGGGAAGGAAATATCCTTCATAATTCTGGAAGTCCACCTCTGACATATGGTTTAAATCTTGGTATTCCAACATAAATTGCGAATATTCTTGTTTCAAATCCTTATTTTTTGATAGTTTCCCTTCCAGCAAATCAAATCTGTGTAAAGCTTTGTCTCTCGAAGATCCCAGGTTTTCAATTTCTTGCTTAAATGGTATTTTTACCACATATCTACCAGTTGCATCTCTTTTAACCGTTTTCTCAAAAAAATCCTCGCAGTACCTTTCTTCCTCGGTAAACTTTTCTTTGGATAACTTTACCTCTTCAATTTCCCAAAATTTAGTAAGTGTATCGTCTAAAGGCTTCTCTGATTCAATTAAGGATAAACAACTTATCGTTTTGCCCAAGTTCTTATCCGTTAAAGTCAATTTACCTGCAACGACCCACCCAAACACCGTATTTTTTAATATGGGCAAGTCCGGACCCAAAGTATGATAGCCGGGCCTTAAAATTCTCCAAAAAACATCCGAACCTAATAAAAGATCGATTTCATTTGAGACATTAAATCGAGGATCCGCTAAATAAAAATTACTCGGAATTTTTAAATTTTCTTTTTTAAAACTTATACTAGGTAGTTTACAAATAATATCAGCCACAACCAAACAGTCTAAGCGCGTAATAAATTCAACATTTTTAGAGCTTAACTCAACACTTACTCTTTTATTTATGTTTGTTATAGTTTGCCCTACTCCTTTTACAACATGCTCAATTTTTTGTGGCCTTGCACTCAGTAGTTTACACATTTTCGTAGACATAAAATTAGACTGCGATCCACTGTCCAACAACGCACGCGCTTCATAAAACTTACCGTCAAAACTCTTTAAATTTACAACGACCGTCGATAGTAATATCTGGGAAGAACCGCACAATCGTGCAACGTCGCAATCCTCTATTCCGGTGACCAGCGTGACATCGTCGTTCTCGTGGCACCTGTCGTTCTCGACGCGGGCTTCGGGTCCGATCGCGATGGCGTTCAAAGCGGCTGTTGATGACGATGGAACAGTGGCGTCTCTTGGATTTGAATTATTTGTCGCATTATTTGTATTTGGCGAATTAAATTGGAAATTTTCTTTTTTAGCTGGTAAATGTAAAATTGTGTTATGCGCACCTTTGCATTTAAAACATTTACGCATTTTACATTTCCACGCTTGGTGAGAGTTACGCAAACATATTAAACACAGTTTTAAACGTTTAACCTCTGAAATGCGCTCAACGACAGGGAGTTTTAAAAAATCATCACAACGAAAAATTGCGTGTGTACCTTCACAAAAATAACATTTATACGTTACCTCAGGTTGCATATCATCTGTCGCTGCTAAACCATAGCTACGCGTAGGTTTTTTAGAAGTTACAATTTCTGAACTACTTTTAGAGGTTTTAAAATAGTGCATTTTTTCTAAAAGTTCGCTTTTTTGTCTCAGAAAACAAACCATATCATCAAAAGTAGGCAAATCACCTACACATTTATAATTTTCCCAATCGCGCCTTGTAATTACATCAAGTTTATTACAGATAATATAGATTATTAAGCGATCCCATGAATCGGTGTTTTCCCCCAATACCTTCAAGGCTTTTAAATGTTTTATAAAGGAATCGCATATATTTCGTAACTCTACGTGTGATTCTTTATGAATTTTAGGATATTCGAATAAATCGTGAAGATGGTTATGGATAATTAAATGTTTTCTTTCATAACGTTCTGTAATAAATTGCCAAGCGATCTGATAATTATTTGCAGATACATTTATTGATTTAATGGCTTCCGCGGCCTCTTTTTCTAAGCTTTCGCGCAAATAATAAAATTTTTGTATCTCTGATAAGGAGTTATTCTCATGAACCAACGCAAGGTACGTATCCCTAAACTCTAGCCAATGATCATATCTACCATCAAACGTTGGTATTTTTATGGGTGGAAGTTTTACCAAGGATAGAAACTCATTAGAATTACCACAATTTAAATTATTGTTTCGAAACCTGTTACTACTATTATTACTACGAGCATCTGCCGAGGCCTCTGGCATTTCTAATTCATTATGGAAATTTAAACAGTTTTTCACAGCCCCTATTAAATCAAAAAATTTTTGCTCAAAATTTTCTCTCTCTATATCCCCTGAATCGGAGGTATCTAACAATTCAATTTGAATTTGCACTTCATTAAAATCGTCAAAAAGTGGCTCAATTTTTTCCAATCTTACTCGCAATTGGCACAGAACATCATTGCCCAAAATTTCATTTTCTTTTTTAACACTTTCAAAATAATTTAAAAAGCGAGTAAGCTGGCCTTTGAGAACACCTCTTTTTGACTTTAATTGGGCTAGGTCAGACATTTTTTTTTTTTTTTTTGACACAAATAATTACAAAAAACTACCCAATTTTTTTTTTTTTTTTAATTTAAAAAGTCTTACTCCACGCCATTCACGAGTCGCCACTGGTTGTCCTCTGCTCTTCAACGGGCTACGCCGATTACGTGACGTGTCTGCACAGCCAAGTTTAAACCAATTTAATACCAGTTTCCAGGCTTCTTACCATCAAAAAATCCGGCGAATGGACCATGTTCTGGGCTGGTTCAAAGTAATAATGGACTGTATAGGTTGGCACTACTTTTATTCCATTAAAAACATACAAAAAAATGGAAAATTAACACGGAGCAAAATACAAGCTCAACCGACATCTTGGTTCACGTAGTAGCACACACCCCCGTCCCCCGCGCTGGCTTCGTCGAACCGAATTATTCACATAAAGCGCAACGTTGTCACGTCTAACTTATATATAGGTTTTTGCCTGAACAGTGGTATTGATACCGAAACAGGGGAAAAATTTTGCAAAGCCAGAGAGCTACAGACTTATCAGCCTGTTACCAACAATAGGCAAAATATTTGAAAAAGCGGTACTAAACAGGTTGATAGAGGAAATAGAAGAACTTAAAATTATCCCAAAAGAACAATACGGCTTTGTAAGGGGTCTCTCCACAGAAATGCAGCTGGCAAGAATTCAACAAAATTTAATAGATTCTTTTAACTCGAGAAATTCAACCGCCATGATCACGTTCGATATCGAGAAAGCTTTCGATCGAGTGTGGCATGGCGGCCTAATATTTAAAATGTCAAAATTTGGTATGTCCACTGGTATGATAAAACTAATACAAAACTTCATAAAGGGCAGATCCTTCTTCACAGCAAGGATAGAAAACAAAACTCTACCCTTTAGGGAAATAAAAGCGGGAATTCCGCAGGGATCCCCACTTTCACCCACGCTTTTTAATATCTACCAGGCGGATGTACCAAAGAATGACCATTACTCTCAATTGGCGCTATTCGCAGATGACACCTGCGTCTTCGCCAGCTGCAGATACCTGGATCAGTTAAAAGCCTATCTACAAAGCCACTTAGAAAAAATCTGTGCATGGGCACTAAAATGGAAAATAAAGATCAATGAAAACAAGACGGGGCAATTTTAATTACCAAAAAAGTAGACCGCGACATTCCAAACCTGGTGATGTTGGGCACTGAAATCCCCTGGAAGAGCGAGGTACGCTACCTGGGAGTCTTTTTTGACGAAAAAAACAATTTTAATTATCACATTAAAAGGCAGCTCAATCAGTGCAATGGCCTCATACAGGGATTGTATTCATTCTTGGGCCCAAAAAATAAAATGTCAATCGAAAATAAATTGCTTTTATATAAACAAATAATCAGACCTAAACTCCTCTATGGCTCATGCGTCTTAACAAATATAACAAAAACAAATTTAATAAAACTGGAACGCTTTCAAAATAAAACATTAAGATTAATTACGAACTCGCCCAGATATGTACGAAACATAGATATCAGGGACGATTGCCGTATAGAGACCATAGAGGAGTTTATGAAACGAAAACACACGAAATTCAAAGAGCGTGTCAGCGCCTTCGAGAATAACGATCTCAAAAAGTTCCTACTTAAGTGGAGGGAAAACCGCCCATGGAAGGGCGTCTTTTCTTAATTAAAAAACCCAAAAAACAATGTAAAATCCTACTCTCTTCCACACACAAACATCCAACAATAAGTTTATTTAAATAATTTAAACAAAGCCTTTTTAAACACATTTTAAAAATAAATCAAAATTCAAGTTCTTCTTCTTCTGCACTGATTCTCCGGGCTAGCATCGAGGCTCTTGCCGGTGTGATGATGCTTTTCTTGCTGTTTAGGCGCCTATCTTTTTATTTTTGGGTCGCATCGGTGTGCGTCGGAGTTTATGTTGGCCCGGGTCGACAGGATTGACTACACAGTAAACAGCTTCTCTAGTAGGGACACCTCCCTGCTAAACTCCGAATAAAGTTTTGTTGTAGGTTTTGTAGTCACCAGACGAGAGATCCTATACTCTTAAACACCAAAATAATACACTCGTTAACGGGTAACAATACTTTATTGTACCAATCGTACAAGAAAACAGCTACATAGCTTAGACACGTGGAAGTCAACGACTTTTACAACCAGTCTCTGTCACGACTCAGGTGCAACCTAATCCGCCATAATGGATCGAATACATCCTGACAATTGACAGCCTCCCCTCCACTCTCGGAGTGAGTGAGAGGGCGATACAAGTCCCCACACACTCCCCTCCTAGTGTGAACGTTACAATTCAACAAAGTCACAAACATTATATAATATGCAAAGATTAATAAAATTAGGCATTAGCAACATTAGAATAACACAAAGTTACAAACACTATAATATGCAAAAATTAAAATTATAATTAAAATTATGTATTTGAAAATCTCACTTGCTTTTTACGAGCATAAGTTTTTAAAACCTTTTTAACCATTGGTACTGGCAAATCGCCAGGGCCGTCCAAGTCGTGGGTTCCAGCCAAACTGGATGAGGTGACTGGCGAATTGCCAGCACCATTCAAGTCCTGGGTTCCAGCTAGACTCGAAGGGGTGGTTAAAGGAGGGTCGCTATCAAGTGTATCAGCTAACAAGTCTTCAGACATGAGATATGCCGGCTTAAGTAGCTCAACCGAGACGCTTTTCGTTTTCCCGTTGATATCGATATCAAACACCCTATCGGACGGTCTTTTAACAACCTTGTAAGGTCCGGAATAAGTTCGTTCGAGTGTCTTCGCAACAACATTGCGTAAGAAAATATGGGAGCATTCATATAAATTTTTAAAAACAAACGCGCGCCTCTTGTGGTTATGTGTGACTGGAACAGGCCTGACAAGTCGCATAAACTCACGGAACTCCTCAATGAATGTGCGAGGATCAGGAGTAAAATCCCCTTCAAGAAAGAATTCGCCAGGCATACGAAGTGTTGTGCCAAACAAGAATTCGGCAGGCGATGCCTCGGTGTCAGCACGAACATGAGAGTGCAACCCTAAAAGAACCGTGGATAAGGTCCGCGTCCAATTCTTGTCATTGTGACACTTCAAAGCGGCTTTAAGGCAACGATGCCAACGCTCGATCATTCCGTTTGCCGCGGGGTGGTAAGCAGTCGTATGGATGTGTTGAGTGCCAATAAGGCTAAGTAAGGCTTTAAATAAGGTGGCTTCAAACTCAAGACCCTGGTCAGAGGTAATAACTTTGGGAGACCCATAACGAGAGACCCATGTATCATAAAAGGCCCGCGAAACAGTTTGGGCAGATTTATCCGGGATTGGAATGGCCTCTACCCCACGGGAGAACCGATCAATCATTGTCAAAATATAATGGAAGCCGTTGCTTGGAGGCAGAGGGCCCACCAGATCGATATGTACGTGGTCGAAACGACCATCAGGGGTTACAAAATGTTCAGGAATAAATTTGACATGCCTAGAAACCTTGGCATGCTGGCAATCTAAGCAGGTTTTGCACCATAGTGCAACATCACGGTGCAAACCGGGCCAAATGTACTTCATGCGAATTTGCCTGTCAGTTGATTTGGTTCCACAATGGGCAGCGTTATGTATACGATCAAAGATCACGCGCCGTAATGGCAAAGGGATAAAGGGGCGAATGGAGTCGCCAGAGATATCACAATATAAAGATGTCTTGTCAGGACCAAAGTCGAAGGTTTTAAAACAGAAGTCTTTATGGGGGGTCTTAATAAGCTCTGCCAGTTCTTCATCTTTGCTCTGCAAATCAGAAATTTGTTTTAGAGAGATGTCTATGGGTAGAGAAAGAGACTCAATACGTGACAAACAGTCAGCCACCACATTATCTGAACCTTTAATGTATTCAATGCACGTAGTAAATTGGGAAATGTATGAAAGTTGGCGAGATTGCCGGGGAGAAGCTTTGTCTGGACGCTGAAGAAAAGCGTAGATCAAGGGCTTATGGTCGGTCACAACCTTGAACTCCTGACCTTCAAGATAATGCTCAAAGTATTTAATTGCCTCGTTAATGGCTAGCAATTCCCTATCGTAAGGACTGTATCGAGTCTGCCGAGGGGACAATTTCTGAGAAAAGAATGCTAAAGGCTCCCAAGACTGCTTCGTTCCATCAATCGGTTCAGACAGTTGTTCGAGGGAAGCACCAATCGCAATGTCAGAGGCGTCGGATACCACACGGAGTTCCGCACCATCGCGGGGATGGACTAGTAAGACTGCACTAGCTAGCTCCTGTTTAACTTTTTCAAAAGCTCGTTCAGACTGATCCGTCCAGATGATAGGACTTTGATCATTTTTACGCGAGTCCTTGAAATATGCATTTAAAGGAGCTTGAGAGGAGGCCGCGGTAGGAATATTGCGATGATAAAAATTTACCATGCCTAAGAAGCGGCGAAGCTGAGAGACCGTAGAAGGCTTGGGGAAACTTAAAATGGCTTCAACCTTAGTAGGAATAGGAGATATACCACGATGGTTAATGCGATAACCCAGAAAATCAATTTCATTAACGGCAAGAACACATTTGGCGGGATTTAAGCGAAGACCAAATTCTCTAAGTCTTTCGAAGACTACTCGTAAATGAGTGTGATGGTCTTCAATGGTTTTGGAGAATACCAAAATATCGTCCTGATAAGCAAAGGTAAAATCAAGATTGTTCAAGGCTTGGTTGAGATATTTCTGAGATATTTCTGAAAGGTCTGGCTAGCATTACGCAAGCCGAAAGTCATGAACATGAATTCGAACAAACCGAAGGGAGTTATTACAGCAGTCTTTTCGATGTCCTCAGGATGAACTGGAATCTGCTGATAAGCACGAATAAGATCAAGCTTGCTGAAGATTTTTTTACCATGTAATTCACTGGAGCAGTCATATAAATGGGGAATGGGATATTTATCCGGTTTGGTGACCGCATTCAACGGTCTATAGTCACCACACACCCGCCACTCGGTGTCACCCTTTTTGACCATATGAATTAGAAGAGGGTCTACACCTACCAGTGTTTATCCAATGCTGGAACTCCATTTTTGCATACTTAAGCTTATCAGGCGGTAGCCGACGAGCCCGAGCTGACAAGGGAGGTCCTGAGGTAACTATATGATGGAAAACCCTAGGAATTTTTGGAGGAATATTGCAGGAGCTGCCTGTAATTTCTGGGAATTCTGAAAGAATTTTTTCTGAAAGAAAAACCTCCGCGATACAAAAGTTCCAGGATATGTCGCGCCGCAGCCCCAAATTCAGAGTACGAAGCGCCTCACCATAAATATTTATGAAGCTATTATTAGCGGCATAAAGTTTTAGCCGAGCCGGTCTGTCGCGAAACCTAGGATCGACTGGCACTAGCGAAATGTCCGCACCGGTATCGACAAGATAAATTTGACCTGTGGTTCTGTCACGGATATGAAGACGTCAAGAAGGTCCAATCACACCTTTACCTGCCGCCTCCAAACAGGAAGGTGTAGAATTTAGTTTTTTGGCTTAGCCGAAAATTCCGCGAACATTTTACACCACTCTTTGCACGAAAGAGCGTTATTCGGGTATTTCTGATGCGCATAACATAACTCGGATTTCGCAGAATTACCCCTGCGACCCTGATTGGACCCAGACCGTGACCGACCGCGACTGCATAAGCGTTTAAATTCCGTTTGCATTTGCTTAAATGATTCCATCATGGTGTCAAATTTTGCCTCGAGCTTTTGAAATTCAGAGCGGTCTACCGGCAATGATGGCACGGGTTTTTTAAACACCCCGAAAGCTTGGGGAAATTCAGCGTTCGAACCAGGTTGACACGAAATCTTGTCGGCGATAGTGGCTAAAGTTTCAAGGTCCTTGTCTGATACAATCGTTAGAATGTCGCGCTGTTGTTGCGAAAGACAATCGAGAAAGATTGTTTTAAGAACTTGATCCGAGAGGTTACTTTTATTCAAATCACGAAGTTGATTCAATACTATAGAAGGTTTGCAATTCACATCGACACGACCCTTTAATAACTTTTTTAAGCTGTCCTCCTTAGATAAGGAAAAACGTGAAACAAGCTTGGCTTTTGCTTGTTCAAACGCATCACCCGGAAGCGGACTCGATTTAATAATTGAGCTGATACATTTGAAGGCTTCCGCATCGTCAATAGCCATAACTAAATAATCGAATTTTGTAGAATCTACAGTTATATTGGAACGGCGGAAAGCGGCATCGACCTGAAAAAGCCAGCACTGAATGTCAGAAGTTATAATTTTGGGAATTTTAGGCGAAACAGCGTCGATGCGGCCTTCATTACGGCCATTACCGGCAATAACATTAGCCAGGGCGTCCCTGACATTACGTAGTTGAGCATTAGTTTGATCTAATTGCACTTGTAGCTCTTCAGCCGACATTATGGCAACAAAATGAATAATATATGTGAAATAAATGAATAAAAAAAAAATAAAAAAGTATGATCTAATTTTAAATTAAAAATAGTTTCCAACACAATATTTAATACAGTAAAAACAGTGACGATAATTAATCAAAAGGGATGATTATCACACATCCATAATAAAAAACTTAAGAAATTTAAACTTTTGTACCTTTACGCACTGCACTGAAGTATCAAATCAGCTGATCCCTCAATCACAAGTTTGAAGTTTGAAATCAGCTGATCCTGCTGTCAGACGGCGAGATGCAAGAGTCAAGTGGCGAAACGTCGCGCCCCAAAGTACAGCAACCAGCCAAACATCCGGCAACCGGCAAACAGCAACCGTACGAACACTACCAACAAGTGCGGCCAACAGTCGAACTGAAAAAGCCGGCTGACAGCACAATTTCAACCGGCAGCAACTGCGTGCCAGAATCTGCCTAGCGATACGAACAATCACAAAGCCGGACGCACACGATGGCAGATGGGTAAAATTGGCGGTAAGGATACTGAAGACGGCACAATTTTTCAATAAAATTCATTAACAACACTACTGAGCGATCACATCACCGTTCCAGGGTAAAATTACCAAATAGCGTACTAGTTCACTGCTAACTTACAGCACACGCACAACCGTTACTATATGAACGTCGGGGTCACCACTGTAGGTTTTGTAGTCACCAGACGAGAGATCCTATACTCTTAAACACCAAAATAATACACTCGTTAACGGGTAACAATACTTTATTGTACCAATCGTACAAGAAAACAGCTACATAGCTTAGACACGTGGAAGTCAACGACTTTTACAACCAGTCTCTGTCACGACTCAGGTGCAACCTAATCCGCCATAAAGGATCGAATACATCCTGACAATTGACAGCCTCCCCTCCACTCTCGGAGTGAGTGAGAGGGCGATACAAGTCCCCACATTGTCGAGCCCAGTGTCGCCATCTAGCGGTTGTTATGTTTCAACTTTTCGTTAAAATTTCGGCGCTTTCACCACGAGATCATTAAAAATGCTTGTTTATTATTACAGTGAGTTTATACAAGACAGTGGCGACAATGGAACGAAAATGCGACCGGCCGCCATATTGCAGCAAATTTAAAGTTGGAAATTTAAATTTTAATACAAGGGACGAGAAAATCTTATGGGAATCAAGTTACAATACTTTAAAAACCTAATTTTTAAATAAAAACAATAGATTCCTATAAGATCTTTTGTCCCTTGTATTAAAATATCCAATTTCAAATTTGCTGCAATATGGTGGCCGATCGCATTTTCGCCCCATTGTCGCCACTATCTTGTATAAAGTCACTGTATATATTATAAACAGATACTACCCTTAAACATATGAATTGCTTATGGTCGTAAATTTCCTTTTTAAAAATATGCCCCAATCAATATTTTTAAATAATTATAGTAAAGATTCCAGGATCAAAATTCTATTATTTAGTTAAATTAGGAATAATCTTGAATTCTAAAAAAAATATATTTTAAAACAAAAGATTAGGCTATATTTAAAAAAAAATACGAGATTTAAGACTCATTAGCACTCATTATCTTTGAGAGTAAAATCTGCTATTATTATAGTATGAGTACCTGCCTATAGATCAGTCCTGCTTTTTAAAATAAAAATATATTTTTTTAATAAATACTAATATATTTTTGTGACATATTTAATACAATTCTGGATCAAAGTTATCATAAATTTATTTAGGTATTGCAAATAAAATAATATATACATTATATTCATATTCATTCATATAGTCACTACTATTATTAAAGCTAACGAAGGATAAATAAACATATACTTATTATATCCTAAAAGTTTTAAACTTTTTATTTAAACTTTTTTAGTATATCTAATATGCTCTATAAACTTTGAAGCTTTCAATACACCTTATTTATAGTTACTCAAGAACATAAGAATTATTTATAGTGATATGACAATGAGGTTAGTATTATTTGTATAGATCCTGGTATAAATCATAGATATATACAGATTTTTTATATATTGACTCCCCTTCTCTTGTTAACTTTTCACTCCATAGAACAGAGTTTTTAATAAAAAAACGTAATGCTTTTAAATGTTTTTCGAAGAACTATTCTTTTGCCCACACTGTTTTTTAAAAAGCCTAGATGTGGTGTTATTTTCTTTTTTTTTTTAATTAGTACTGCATTCTTTTATTGCATTTTTGAAAAAACTACGTAAAAGTATGTGATTAGAAGATTAATATACATATTACATTAGTAACTTATTAATATGCTTTATTTACAAACTAATATGTTATTTAAGGAAATAATTAATATGAATGTTATTTTATATTTCTTAAACAAAAAGAAAATATAACATTCTTACGCCAATTTTTTAAAGTCAATTAGATATATTTGAAAATTTTTTATTTAAAAAAAAAATTCAAATTTCCAGGAAAAGGCAAATATTTAATTAAAAAAGAGGCTACCAATTTAAAATGAGAAAGTAGGACCACCCTCAGACTTTCAGAAACACACTGACGTATGAAGAAAGTTTTTTTTTTTAAAAAGGTATTTCAAACTATTACATTTTTATATTAAACTACGGGGAGAAGTTAAAGAGAGGATCAATATATTTTTAAAAAACCTGTACAGTTTTGTATACTTCGGACAAACATATAAAACTCATGTAACTGCATCTAATAAGGATTCAAGAGTTAGAAGATGAAATGAGAATCTAATTAAATGTCATAGAATAATTATTTCTTTAGGCACATTATATTTCCTTACTTATTAAGTAAATAAATAAGGTTTTAAAGGAAGTAAAGCCAATGTAAATTATGATCTATATTCTTGAAATTAGGACAATTTTTTAAAATTTTGTGTAATTTAAAAGTTTAAATTATTTGTCAGTTTTTGATATAATTCCATCATATTTGAATACAATATAATTATTATTCTATGACTTAGGGAAATGCATATTTTCACTTAAGTTTACATATTTTAATTATTACTTCAGGGGGTGACAATCTGCATGAAAATATACAGCAAGGGGCACTGCAACTGCCTCAGACCTTATGATGTGGTTATATAAAAAAAAAACATTTTTGTTAGAATATAAAGAATGTTTAGAGCCTTATTTTTTTGAGATACCTATGGACCCATAAAGTGTAAGACAACACAGGCGGTTGTGTTGTCTTACACTTTATGGGTAAATGTATGTTGCCCAAACAATATCATTATTTCATGCAGATTCACTTCTTGTTTGTTATGTATAAGTTTGTTATGTATATACACCCTACATATAATTTTATAAGAATATAACACAAGTGAAAGAAAGGTTAAGTATGCTTTTTATGTCTCTTTTTCCATTTTTCATAAGCTTGTACTTTTAGACTGTCAATTAAATTTTTGTTTGTGCATGTTTGTAAATATGAAGCAAATTTAAAGTCCTATCCCTTTAGAATTTTATTGACGCTTCGGCACCACCAAAATAGGAAACACCTTACAATTACATTCAACAATTCTTGTCCCAAGTTATGATCAGGACAATTAATACTGCGAAATAGTAAGTTCGTGCTTAAAATGTCTTTTAAAATGTTTCCAATATTTTTTGATGTCGCCAATTGCGGAGTTAAGAAACTTAAATAATCAAAAGATGATCTGATCAAAAAAATTACTAAGTCTCCTGGCCTTATTAAATTGCCCTTTTCAAATTGCTTGGCAGTTATTAGTTCATCATTATAATGATTTGGTAAAAGATGCCGAATTTTTAAATTGGTCATACACTTCTCACATTTTTTTATTGCTCGGTTTTTTTGAACAATTTTAATTAAAACACCGCACATATAAGTCGTAATGCAGCTACCTATTTTATTAGTTTTTTGTAGTAAAACATCTTTTGGAATGACTACTTCTTCATTTGTTTCTGTGGCTAAAACATCAGTAATTCGCCCTCCTGTAAGCAAACTCCTAAGATTATCTAAACCTTCAGAACAATCTCTTTTGCAGTTTGCTCCAGGAGAGTGAACTGCGGTAAAATTATTCACCATCAAAGTTTTAAAAGATGCCATGAATTGATTTTGCGATGGATTGGTATTTCTAAAGGTGGGTCCAGACTTGAACATTTTAACCCGAACGAACAGAACGAGCTGAGCGTGCGGAAATAAGCAGAGCGAACAGACAGAGCATAGGTCGATCCGTTCGCGCGAGCATTAAAAGTTCCAACTGCTCGAAGTGTTTATGTATTTGCTATTGTTATTTTTTTCCGCAAAGATATACGAAAGTGCTGGTAAAAGTAAGATAGTGAATTTCAAGATTGAATATGAATACTGAGTTAGCGGTAGCATTTAGCTCTTTTTTTCTTATTTGTAAAATTGCTGCCAAAAAGAAGAAAAAAGCGCGGAGCCAATGGGTACGAAAATTGTATCGACAGCGCAACAATAACTTGTTATTAGAAATGGACCACATTCATTTAAAAAATTTTACCAGAATGACTTCAGAAGATTTTGAGGAGTTGATAAATTTAATTGGACCTGTAATTCAAAAGACGGATACAAAGTTACGCAAAGCAATACCAGTTAAAGATCGTTTAGCCTTAACATTGAGGTTTTTAGCTTCTGGCGATTCTTTCACCAGCCTTCAGTATTTGTTTAAAATATCAAAACAAAGTATTAGCATCATAGTGGCAGAAACATGTAAAGCGCTAACCTTGAGTTTGAAGAACCAGATAAAGGTAAGAAATAATACATATGCATTATAAGTGATATTAGAACCTATATTAATTAACGAACACAAAAATAAAGCAGAAAAAAATAGAAAATAATGAACTTTTTTTCCAATAATTGGTAGGTAGTTAGTAATGTTCAATTTGCCAGTTGCTTAAGAAATTAGCGGCTGTTCCAAGTGAACCTGTTTCTTCTTGAGCATTAACTTCGCTGATCGGAGTTGACAAATCAGTATATGAAACTTCACTTTGTGACGTTTCTTGTGGAGAAGGTGTTGGAATGGGTGTCGTAAAGTGACCAGTGGGCAAAGTTATGGACGAATTCTGATAGTTTGCAGCAACATTCATAGCTGCTGCATTTCTATTTATTTCAAAATTACCCATGTCAGCTTGAAATAATATATTATTAAAATGGTACTGTACTATCGCTTTAGTCCTCTCCGAATAATTTCTCAGCTTATTTGCCACATGCTTTCCATAATCAGTACAACTATCGGATATTTCTGCGGGCTTTTCCTTTGCTACTACGCTTTTTAGCATTCCAAAGGCTTCGGCAATAGTGCTATCTTCCCGAGATATGTTCTGTTTTGTTCCTTTTTTTAAGTTTACACGACATGTTCTTTTCACTTGAGGAAGTTCGGTTTGGCTTTCATCAAGATTGCCTCTCTCGTTTTGTGAATGATCATCATTTATATCTGTAGATGGATCAAGGGAATCCTCAATATCTTCTTGCGAAGCAGCCTCCATCGTTTCTGTGTCATCCTAGAAAAAAAAACATTTCCGCATTAAAATAACATAACCAAAAATTTCGTCAACAACTCCTAATTAAAAAATAAGGTATAGGTTTAAACCGACAAGTGCACGAACCGTTTTCAAGAATATTTTTTGATATATAAAATATATAAAAAAATAATTGTGCATCTATATTTTTTTTTTAAATTTAGTCCTAAACTTAGGCCGTTTTTTATTTTATTTCAGATTCCATCAACTGCCGAAGAATGGCTTCAAATTTTCAAGATTCTTTACGAACAATGGCAATGTCCACATTGTGTGGGCTTCATGGATGGGAAACATATTATAATAACAAGCCCTTTCAATACTGGAAGTGAATATTATAATTATAAATCAAATTTTAGTATTGTGTTATTTGCAGTTGTGGATGCGGCATACAATTTTATTTTTGTGGACATTGGTTCTCAAGGTAGAATTTCAGACGGCGGTGTTTTTAAACATACTTCACTACATAGAAAAATCGCAGAAGACAGGCTACACCTTCCTATGGACAAGTTACTGCCCGAAATAGGCAATAATATGCCATATGTTTTCTTAGCAGATGAGGCATTTCCCTTGACAAAGAGGATAATGAAACCGTACTCGGGGATGCACGAAAAAGGTACAACGCAAAGAAAATTCAACTACCACCTAAGTCGTGCAAGAAGAGTTGTAGAGAATGTTTTCGGCATTGTTTCTGCAGTTTTTCGAGTTTTACGAAAACCCATGCTATTGGAACCAGAAAAGGCAAAATACGTAGTCATGACAGCAATATGCCTACATAACTTTCTACGAAAAAGTAAATCTCGAAATACTTATAATCCCCCTGGAACATTTGACCAAGAAGACAGCATGGGAAATATAATTCCTGGTAACTGGAGAAGTGAAGGCAACAATGATTTGTCATCATTCATACCCATCAGGCAAATTCCACGTAAAACATCATTGGAAGCAAAAGAAGTGCGGGATAAATTTGCAACTTACTTTTACAATAAATAAATATAATTAATACCTATGTAAATATTACTTCAGTTTCTGCCTATTATTATTTATGAGTCAAATATACTTACATTGAGAGAAGTTAATGTTTCTGTTGGTTCATCTCTGTCTAATAAAAAGGCCATTCGGGTGAAAGCAAACCATTTGGATATATACACTTCTTGCCTACCTATAAAAGAAATTGTTTTTAAAATATAACACCTAATTTGGTCCACAGTGCTGTATAAATTACCTTTACCGGTACCAACAGATTTTTTGCCTTTGGATTTTTCCCGCCTGAAACTTGCCAACATGCTCTCCATTTTCTTTTTTACCTCTTCACTACCACACTGCATGTTTTGACCAATATTCACCCAGGCGTTATGCTTTTTTATTTTATTGTAATACAATCCGTGTTTGGGATTTCACAACACAGGGTTTTGTTCATAAATGTCAATTAATTTTAAACATGCTTCCCTATTCCACTCCATTATCAAATTATTATTTAAATAATAAAACTAAATAACTCTTTCTTATTTTTGCCGTACCTTCAAAACACACAGACAACTCGAATGCTGCGAACCGCGCGAACTATATTAATTCCGTCAACTGAATAATTCGGCGAACAATAAACCTCTTTGAGCATTTCCGATTTACCGACAAGCTCCGGAAAACGTTCCGGCTCGTTGGATTCGGCTCGGGTGCAAGTCCACACTTAGCGAATTCGGCTTTGCTCGCTCAGCTCTTTCTGTTCGTTCGGGCTAAAATGTTCAAGTCTGGACCCACCTTTATACAGTGTGCGCGAATGTAGCTGAAAAAGTTTTCAAGGGCATCTTGATTAAATGTCCCTGTGAACACAAATTTGCAGCCTGCATTATCAAAAAGCTTGTCAGTCAATCTTAAAAATCCCTTTAATGTAAAATTAAGATTTTTAAGTGTTGGTACATTTACAAAGGTTTGCTTAGCATGCGAAAAAAATTTCATACTTTGTATGATTTTTTGGGATTCCAACCAAAAACTTTTATGACCAGAATTTCTGGTCATAGGACACTTCAAAGGCTTTGCTGCATTACCCATTTTTGAATACCTTAAGCAGTTAAGGCTATCAAAAAGCTTGTCTAAAAAAAGGATCAGCTCACCAGGAGATTCCGCTTCAGGGCCAAGCTTATTTTTATCTTTAATATCTGAAAAAAATATTACCTAATTAAAAAATTATACACAAAGAAACTTTATTTCTTACCCCATCCAGGAATTCTCGTTAAAAGAGAACCAACGCTATGGCTGAACACTTGGGTACACATTTTTACATTCATTTTTTTAATTTTTTGGGGCTCTACATGCTGCTCGGTTAATTTTGGACAAAGCCTTTTTAAAGGTTGTGTATTGTCTAGTGCAAAAAGTTGTTGGATATGGATCCATTTCCCACACCCTCTTATGCCATTTTTTTCAAAGAGAAGATCCTTGTCCAATAGGTTGTTTCTTAGCCCTTTGAAGAGATGGGGCACATCATATAATGGAATCACTTCCCTGTCACAGACATTGAATCCGAAAAACTGGTTTTTTATGTTTTTTCTCTTACACTGCTCTTCTGTTTCCTCCAAAAGCAGTTTTATGGCTCTTGAATTATTTGATCCCTGATCACAAACGGTTCCAATTACATTTAGGCCCACGTCAAAACATTTTTCAATAATGTTTTTTATTAATTGTTTTAGTATTATTGCTTTTGTAGCCCCTTGACAAAATGTGAAGCATACCGGTTGCTTCCATAAACGGTAAACCCCTTTAAGTAGGAATACATTGGCATGATCGGCAATATATTTCTCTTTTGGTTGAATACCACTATCCTGAAATCCTATGACTTCATCTTTATGGAGGTTGTAAGTTAAATTGCAGTCTATCTCCATTTCATCAAATACAAGTACGCAGGTTTTGTTTTTATCACTCATTTTTTCTACTTGTCTTTGAAGGCTCTGAAATAAAATTTCATTAAGGCCAGGTTTTAAATTTATTGACTGCAATAGCCTGTTCAGGGTTTTTGATGAAGGCAATGCAAAAATTTTACTCAAAAGCCTATAACATTTTCCGCTATTTTTATAAATTGATAAAGCCAAAACCTTTTCTTCTGTATTGAAGCGTCTTAATTTCGGTGTCCTAACGTTTTGGTTGTGCACTTGACCCATTATAAAGTGATAAGTAGGCTCATTAACAGCTTTTCGGAGGTTATCAAAACTATTACTTTTTATTAATTTCTCTGCTTCTGCTAATCGTGACTTATAACTTTTAATTTGTCTAGTCTTGTTGGTTAAATCAACACTCCACTCTTTTAATTTTACATAAAATTTCTTTGCCTGTGGTGTCAGTTGGAAGATTCTAGTAGCATTTGAAAATCCCAAAATTGATTTTCTTGCTGAAACCAGAAAAATGTCACTATTATTATTTTTAATTAAATATTATATATTTTTTAAGTATGCTTAAAAAAATATAAAATTAAAACAATAATTAATAATAAATTAATAAATAAACTTATTCATAAAATAGTTTTTATATTTAAAATTAAAAAAAAAAATTAATATTTAGTTTTCAAGATACCCAAACATGTACTTGTTTTTAAGTGTTTCATAATGAGTGTGCACGGTTGATATTTGGGACACTGTGTTTTTAAAATTATGTGCAAATGGGGTTTTCGAGGATGCTCCTACTTCCATCTAAAATATTTTAACATAATGAATAGTTTTTGAGGTACAGGGTATTCAAAATTGGGCTTTTATGCCTTTTGGGGAGGCTTTACAGCTAATTCTATCATAAATAGAAAAAAATTATTCATACCTTCCTGTCTTAACTTCTGAAACCCTATATTTTGTGAAACATATTGAAAATTAAAAAGTTTTGACAGGATAATTTAACATGTATCTCAAAAAATAGGAAAGTTAAGATAGAAAGGTGCAACTAGTATTTTTTTTTATCTATAATATTAGCTATTTTTTTAATCTATACTATTTAGCTACAGAGCTAAATTCTGTAAGACTTATATAAAATTATAAGAATATACAGGATATTTGATTTAATATCAACAAATAGAGGTCTTAATACCGGTATAACCAGAAGTGATACCATCCTAAAAAAATATCCTGGATGGAAAGAGCATCTCCGAAAACTCCATTTGAACCTGGAGTCTGGATCCTCCCTGAAATAGATGAAATCCACTTTAATATGACTTACCTGTCTTTAATTTTCGTGCTTTTTTAGTTCCATTGATCTTAGAAGTGACAATGACATGTGATTTTGGAGGTGACAATGGTGTCTCAATTAACTGGTTTAGCATCTGTTTGTAGCTGATTTGTGGTTTGGGCTTGGTTTCAGGTGTTGCGCTCTGCGTTGCAGCTAAAAAATTATATTTAATAAACTTGAAATGTATGTTAAACAATCAAATTAAGGATACATTAGGTTATTACTTATTACATACCACAAGGTGCTGCTTGATTAGAAACATTCTGAGAAGTAGAGGGTTTGCAAATAGGAGAAAACAATTCAATACCATTTATAGGGTGATTGTTTTCTTGATCAGTTACAACACTGATCATTGTTATTGGGTCTGGCAAAGTTATGTCTATGTCCATATCTGATGAATTATAATCTATTGAATTTGATTCATGCACATATAAATCATCTCCTACTTCTTAATCTTCACTCACTGAAAAAAGATACATACATTATTAAAAAAAAATATAAAAAACTATTTATGCAGTTGATGAGATAAAATTGATAATGTTGAAGATAAAAAAAAATGAGTTTAGGTACATTTTCTCAGGATCTACAGGTATTAAAAAAATTAACTGTACACATTTTTTTATGTACCTACAGGCACAATTTTTATATTTATCCCCCCCTCCCTCCTAACTTGTATATGACTCTGTACACAAAAAAAGTGTTTGTGGGGATATGTGTGAAAATGAAGTTAAAAAATGTATACTAATGTACTGACAAAAATGTAAACTATATGGGGTGTTTCAAAAAGCAGTGGTAAACAAAAATGTATACCTATCTCTTTAATAGAAAACCCTCTATGTTATAACATTTTTGTTATTACACAAAAATCTAGCGTTGAATATTGCACTTTTTATGACTTTAAGGGGCTCTACAACTAATTCTAATAAAGATAGAGCAAAACAGGTTTTCCTTAACCACCTTAACTTTTTAATACATAATCTTTATTTGACATATTTCACATACATGACAAATATGCCATCTGTCAAAAACTCAATATTTGCTTTCTTCTGGAAATTTTAAATATTTTTAATATGGCATTCCCTATACCTAAATTTAACACATAAAAAAATATTGGCCTAATGATACAGAGGCAAGAGGTACAAGCAGTATGAGGTCAACTCAACTTTGCATCAAATTCCCTGCAGACAATTTGGGAAACTCTTTATGGGAGTATATACCATGTAGCCTGATGCATGTCAGCCAAGGCACCAGTAGTAGGGTAAGCGAGGATGGCTACCACAATACTTCACAATAAAAATTCTGTTGTCAGTTAAATACCTCAGTAAAACCTCTTTTAAAAGGCCCTTTTAATACCTTTATATTCATGTTTAATTTTGTAAAATCAGTTGATTCCAAGAAACTCTATTAACGCAAAAAATTAAGCTACTGATATTTTGTAGCAGTAGAAAAAAAATATTTTGATACTATAAAGCAATAATTATTAGATCATTATATAAGTAGTTATAAGTTAGGCTTAAATAAATTCTAAAATTATTTATATAGTGATTGAAAGGTGAGATACATACCTGGTAAATTAAGCATAGGAACTGCATTGGCTTTAAGACCTCTTTGAAACCCCGGCATACAATCTTTTTTGGCAAAATGAACATCACATACTAAATATCTATTATACACCTGATCTAAAGTCAATATATCCCAATTTTTTGGTTTAACAGCTCGAATCCAAGCTCTGAAAACCGGTAGGTTGTTTTTGGGGAAACGATGCCTTTTACTCAAAAAGTCCTTGCACCCTGGAACACAACAGGGTTTCTGCTGTTTTTCCATTCTCATCCTCTTGGGAGGATTCTCGGGAGTACCGTTCATTTCTTCAGCAAAAAGAAAGCACAAAACAAGAACAAGTAAACAAAAACGTCAAAATAACAAAAAAAGTAAATTGTTTCTGGTAACTTCTAAACTTAAAAACGCACAAACAATCGGCAATCCGCACCGCACTCCGACTATACTATGTAAACAAGACAAAGAAAAGAAAAAGAACAATTCAAATGTGAAGTAAACTTAGGTATATCTATGCACATTAAACGGTTTTATCTCTGTGAGGCAATTATTAAAACTTCTGAGAATCGAAATATTTGATATTTTTTATGACGTTTATCATTTATGACAATTGAAATGGGAATTGGGGGAATACCAAAATATTTTACTACACAATACAAGTGTGCCATCTCGTGACGGCCTCATTAAGCCGCAAACATTTAGAGCATTGACGAAATCTGTAATTTCCGAACTGTTTCGATGTTGCTTCCGCGCCATCTAGCGACTGTTACGTTGCAACAAATGTATTTGGACGGCTGCGTTTGCGTGTCCCTACTAGACATAGAATAATATTGAGGGGGTATACTCAATACTACTAGAGAAGCTGTTTCCTGTGATTGACTACTCGGGATTTCGGTGCGCTTATATTTACAAGGTAGGAGGTGGGCTGCCATTGGTCACGAGTCCGACAGCAGTCTCCGCCCCCCAGCACGATCTTGATGTGGCCGTATAAAAGCGGACGGATTGGGATGACCTTGTGTGTTTCCAGAAAAAGATCCAGAAAAGAGGCTAACATCTCCTCCCCGCGAGAGGAGGAGATATTACAATCTGAAGATTCCGAATCAAACACTGATACGGAAGAACCTGGTCCCTCAGCGCGCCCAGATGCTGCAATAAACAGCAAACTGGGGAAGCGGGACACACTACCTCAAAAAAACCCACTCTTTATGCCCCTCAATAGTTTATCTATTGCGGGAAAAGGGGGGAGTGCAAAGCCTAGCAGTCCTAAGATACCAAAGGTCGTTATCAGAGACACCTCAAACTGGGCTAATAATTACCAAATGATAATGGAAAAGAAAATTAATATACTTAAAGTACAAAAGGAGAGGCTGGGCTTGGCACTCTTCCCAAAAACAGCACAGGACCACAGGAACCTGACTGCCCTCCTCAGGGAAAAGGAGATGGAATTCCACTCCTTCTTCCTGGAGGAGGACAGAAAGCTAAATCTGATCCTGAGAGGTTTCGACAGAAACTTTGAATTGAGGGACATAGAGAGTGAACTGAAACGGATGGGGTTCGAGCCTGAAGAAATGGGCTGGTTTAACACCGGCCCAGGTCGTAAAAGGCAGACGGACCTCATCCGCTTCCTGATCAGAAAAGAACAGGAAGACATCTACAAAGTTGACAGCATAATGAACATCAGGGTCCGAGTGGAGCGCCTCAAAACGTTCCAAATTAATAACATAAGACAGGTGGGACAGTGCCATCGCTGTCAGGAGTTTGGACACGCCGCGAGCAATTGCAACGCGGGGCCGCGTTGCCGTTTGCCGTGACAAATGTAAAGGAAAACATCATTATTCAAAATGCGAAAAAGAACGAACACCGGCCCAGTGTTGCAATTGCGGCGGCGACCATCCGGCCAGCTACTGGCGCTGTCCAAAGAACCCAAATTTTATTAAAATCAACAGGAAATACGACGATGCGTTAAAAAGAGAGCCCACTTAGGGCCCGATGTTCAGGGGGACTGAAACTGTAAAAGATCCCGACTCAGAGGCTATTTTCATATAATTATAAATACGACTCCAGTCATTTATGAGTCAGTTCATAAGTTGCTTCGCCGTGGATCACATATTTAGTAATTTTGTAAAATAAAGTTTTTTTAAAAAGCTTAGTTGCGAATTACTGAATAAAATTGGCGCAGTCGGTAGGATACTTTTCGGTGTGCTTTCTGGATTTTGGATTATCAGTGCTCTCTTAGTAGTGCTTTTACCAGTAACCTTTAGAGTGTAAACTCTAATGTGAAAGTGCCCACATGATCAAGACTGTGCACCCTTCTGTGTCAACAGATTAAGAAAGGAATCAGAAACAGATCCCGGCCTAGAGCTTTGGCTCCTGGTTGAAAATCGCTTTTTGGTACGCCACAACGACGCAACCAGTGAGACGTATTGGCCTATGCTAGCGTCTACTACAAGCAGCAACCTACCCAAGCAGTTCATCTTCTTGGCAAAGCTACTGCCTGATACAGGAAGAAGACAAGAACAATAATTGTAAGTGACTTACTAAAATTGTTTCTTATTGTTGGAAAGTCCTGTTAGTTAAGAAAAATTGATTTTTATTTTATTTTATTTTATTTTATTATTTTTTATAAATTGATTGATTAATGAACTTTTAATAACTTTAATGAGTAGAAATAGAACATTCTCTGAAGATATTACATATCCGAGAATTAGTAGTAATTTAAGAAGAAATAGTTTAGTAACAAATACTGATTTTTCTAATTTAGATATAGAAACATTATATTCTGACATTGCTATTTGTACAAATAATTCTAATTTTAAAATGGCTGACGCTTTGAGATCAACAGTTACTCTTTTAAAAACATTTGACGGAACTCCATCACATTTGGAAGCCTTTATTAATCAAATTGATACATTTTATTTAAGATATTTTAATAATGATTCGTCTCAACAAGAGTATGTCAACTTGGCAATAAAATCTAAAATTTTAGGACCAGCTGAAGATTTTCTTTTGACTCGACCTGATTTAGTAAATTGGGAAGAAATTAAACTAGCTCTAAGACAAAAATTTAGTGACCCAATTACTAGAAGTAACTTGCAACAACAATTAATATTTTTGAGTAAAAAGAATGAATCCACTCAAGATTACATACAAAAGCTCAAAGCCTTAGTTACTAAAATAAATACAAAAATATGCACCGAAGTTAATAATATTGAAGCAAGAACTATCTTAATCTCTCAAAATGAATTGACCGCAACACAAAATCTATTAGCCAATATTTCTAATGAACTAAGAACTTTATTAATAGTTCAAAATCCTCAAAACTTGGACAGTGCTATTGATATAATAACAAACTATGAAATTTTGACAAGTCAAGCTAATTTTAAAAATAATTTCGTACATAATCATTCTCAAAATAGACACAATGCAAATCAAAATACTTCTCCAATCAATATTCCACGAATGATGACACCCAACCAAATCTCAATCACCCAAGAATGTCAATATTTAATAGACAACAAAGTCAACCTCCTCCATTACCCCCAAGAATTCCCTTCAAACCACAATATCAACATCAATTTTTGAATTCTAATCAAAGGAATGCCCCAATTCCGCCCAGTAAACAACAATATCCACAACCCATGTCAGGAGTAAGTATCCAACCTAAGAGAAACCCTTCTCAAATAAGATCACCTCAACCCTTTCAAAGACCCCTTCAAAACCATTTTCAAAACTCAAAACCCAACTATCTAATTCAAGAAATAACGCATTTAGAAGATGAAAATAAAACTGATGTTAATTATGAAGGCAATGAAGAATACTTCATTGACCCACAATTTGAATCATCTGAAGATCAACCTTCAAATAATGATTTCTATCAAGAAAACCCTTATAATGATTACTTTGCTGAAGAGACTTTAACAGAAAAATTAGAAAATTTTCAGTTACATGCCTCGGGAACAAATCATGCTTGAATTTAAACAGTTTTCAAGTCAATCAATTACCCTATATCGAAATACCCAATTATAACATTCGATTATTAATCGATATAGGATCTCATGCATCTCTTCTCAGACCATCAATAGTTGAAAACTTATTCCCTGAATCAATCGTACCCTATATTTCTACCCTTCAAACGTGTGCTGGATCAAGGAAAGCCACAGCTAAAGCTAAAATTCCATTACTTTTACCCTTTGGCACACATAGACTTTGTCCTATACCCATTTCACGAATATTTCGATGGAATTTTAGGAGTAAAAGATCTTTGTAAACTAAACTTGAACATCGACTTAAAAAATCAGAAATTGAAGAATAATTACTTAGAAATTCCTTTTCAATATAGACAAAACTTCGATCAATATACAATCGAAATATTGCCTAAAACAATTCAAAAAGTAGTATTTAAAACAAACCTACCTAATGATTCAACTTGGATAATGCCTTATTTTTCTGACGAAAATATTGAAATTCAACCAACATTGATAACAGTTAATGACCATAAATATACAGTTGATATCCTTAATCATTCGAATAAAACTTTCGCTTTTGAATGCAATATAAATGAAAATTTACCATTAGAACCAATTGAAATTAATAATTACGAAGTAATAGATTTTGAAGAAACGCAACCACAAAAATTAAATCAAGAAAGAAAAACTCTTGAATGCAGAGAATTAGAATCCTTAATAAGACATCAACATTTAAACCCGGAAGAACGATTTCAGCTCTTTAAACTTCTAAAGAACTTTAGCCAAATTTTAATTAAACCTGGAGATTCTTTAACATCATCAAATCAAGTCAAACATGTTATAAATACGACAGATGAAATCCCAGTTCATTCAAAAAATTATAGATATCCATACATCCATAAGGAAGAAGTAAATAATCAAATAGAACAAATGTTAAAAGATAAAATAATACAACCCTCTAGCTCACCCTGGAGTTCACCTGTATGGATTGTACCAAAAAAGATGGACGCATCTGGCAAAAGAAAATGGAGACTTGTGATCGATTATAGAAAATTAAATGAGAAAACAATCGATGATCGCTATCCATTGCCAAACGTAACGGATATTCTAGATAAACTAGGAAGATGTCAATATTTTACGACCATTGACTTAACAAGTGGATTTCACCAAATTGAAATGGAAAAAAATAGTATTCCTAAAACGGCATTCAACGTAGAACATGGACATTATGAATTCCTAAGAATGCCCTTTGGCCTCAAAAATGCTCCTTCGACATTTCAAAGAGCTATAGAAAATGTTTTAAGAGGATTACTAGGAAAACAATGCTTAGTATATATGGACGATATTATTGTCTATTCGACCTCACTTCAAGAACATATCGATGCTCTGCGACGAGTATTCGAACGTCTAATATCATTTAATATGAAAATTCAATTAGATAAATGTGAATTCCTATGTAAAACTGTAGAATTCTTAGGACACGTCGTAACACCAGACGGCATCAAGCCAAACCCAAAGAAAGTCGAAGCAATAAAAAATTTTAAAATTCCAAATACCACAAAGGAAATAAAATCTTTTTTAGGACTTATCGGATACTACAGGAAATTCATTAAGAATTTTGCTAAAATTACAAAACCCCTAACTCATTGTCTAAAGAAAAATGTTAAAATAATTCATGATAAACCTTTTGTAGAAGCATTTAATCTTTGTAAAACCATTTTAATGAATGATCCTATACTTCAACATCCTAACTTTGAAAAGCCATTCGTCCTGACTACAGACGCATCCAATTACGCAATCGGCGCTATACTTTCTCAAGGTCCCGTTGGATCAGATTTGCCTATAGCATATGCAAGCAGAACTCTTAACCAAGCTGAATGTAACTATTCTACAATAGAAAAGGAACTATTAGCAATTGTCTGGGCCACCAAATATTTCCGACCTTATTTATTTGGTAGAAAATTTACAGTGGTAACAGATCATAAACCACTTTAATGGTTATTCTCCATTAAAGAACCGAACTCAAAATTAGTCAGATGGAGACTAAAACTTCAAGAATTCGAATATACTATCCACTATAAGAAAGGTACTCGAAACTTAAATGCCGATGCACTTTCAAGACCACCGTTGGATATACACCCTTTAAATATAATAGATCCACCATTAACACATATGTCTGCTGTATGCGAAAGAAATAAAAAAACTGAAGACCAATATGCTTGGCATGATAAAATTAAACGATTTTTCGAATCGCAAGGAATTGAATCGCAGGAAAACCTGTTTGAACCACAAAAAGAAATTGAAAAAGCCAAACCAGAACCAAAAATTCGAATAATATCAGATATTCAAATAAGACCTCCGAATAAAAATAATAATGAAACACTACCATCAACTTCTAAACAAGAAAATGAAAATGGAAAAGAAGACTCAGAAACAGAGACAATTCATACATCAATAGAAAACCCAATACTAGGCGCACCCTATGTTAACAAAAGTGTAAATACTTATAAAAATCAAATCATTTTTAAATGGACAAGAAATGAAAAACCCTATTCAATAATGAAGAAATTATTCGAAACCAAGAAAAGAATAATAATGTTTATAAATGAAAACCCAATAACAGAAGAAATACAAATATTTCTAAGAGACCATTTACCACCAGACAGTTACTGTTTACATTTCCCTAACAAGGAACTAGAACCAGTAATTCTTAGAATATTCCAAGAAACGTTCTCAAGTAATATGTTTAAATTAGTCATTTCTAATACGCTACTTGAAGATGTGACAAATCAAGATGAACAAAAAGAAATAATTAATAGATATCATACAACAAAGACATCACATAGAGGAATAAACGAAAATATTAAAAATATTAAACAATCCTACTATTGGCCAAGCTTAGAAAGAGACGTAATAGATTTTATTAACACCTGTGAAGTATGTCAAAAAACGAAATATGATCGACATCCACACAAAGTAATATTTAAACCAACCCCAACAGGATCTAAACCCTTTGAGCATATCTACATGGATATATATTCAATAGCAGCTCAAAAGTATTTAACAATAATAGATAATTTTTCAAAATTTGCTGCAGCATATCCAATAAATGAAACATCAATTGAGATATGTCAGAGTTTAATTAAATTCTTCTCACACCATGGAACCCCATGTCGAATCACAACAGATAACGCTCGAAATTTTAAAAGCAACCTAATTCAAGATCTTTGTAAAGCATATAAAATTGAGTTGCATTTTACAACACCATATAACCCAAATTCAAACTCACCTATTGAAAGATTTCATTCAACTCTAAAAGAAAGCCTAGTTGCTTTAAAAAACGATTATTCTCAAAAACCACTTCAAAATCTAATTGATTTAGCTGTATTAAATTATAACAATAGCATACATTCGTCACATGATTATACCCCATTCCAGATAATTAAAGGAAACCTTAATTATCAGTTAAATTTTGAGAAAAACCTAGACCAATTACAAACAGATTATATAAATGAATTGACAGAAACATTCAAGGAATTAAATAAAAACATTTATTCCAAAATGAATGCAAAAAAGGCAAATGTCCTTAGCAAACTTAATCAAAATAGAGAAAACGACCCTGAAATACCGGAAAATACTGATCAATTGTTAAAAACACCTAAAAAATTATCACAGAAATTAGAACCTATCTATAAAATAAAGACGTTCAAAAAGCAAAGACATCCTAAAGATATTAAAAGGCATTCTAAATTTTAGGAAATGAAGACCCTTCTTGTAATACTTCCGCTGCTCGTGAACGCACAATACCAGATTGAAACTCTTAACAACCCAATATTACCAATCTACCAAGGAAAAGGTTATGTAGTAACTAGTTATCATCATATTTATTATCACGTAAATCTTACTAATATAAGGAATTGCTTAAAACTAACAAAGAAAACGCTTATGTATGCAAACAAGACTTTGGGAGAATCAAATCTACCCTTATATCATCTTTTAGCTGTAAAAACAAATGATCTTCTCAATCAATCAAGATCAATAGAATCATTTTTAGATCATTATACAACCAAGCCAATTTCAAAAAGAAATAAAAGAGGATTATTTAACTTCTTAGGAAAAGCGCAAAAATATCTATACGGTACATTAGACGCAGATGATGGAGAACGCTATGACAATTATATTAGAACTCTCCAAAATAATCAAGACACTTTACAAAAAGACATATTACAAACACAAACTGTCCTAAAGAAACTAACCCATGATATTGACACTCAGCTGACTAACATAGGAAATAATCAGCAAAAATTATATAAGGAAATTAATGACCTAAGACAGATGAGTCAATCAACGTCTACTACACTATATTTTATCTTACTACTTGATACGCTAGAAAACAATCTTCGCGTCATCAATGAAATACGTATGAATGTGCAAACTGCAATTAATTTCGCAGAAATAAACATTATGCATCATAGTATTCTCAAATATCAAGAACTATTAGTCATCCTATCTAAGTTTAATCAGAAAACACGAATTCCTTTTGATAACATAATTAAATATTATGAAGTCGCACATGCTGACGTAACAATAAAGGAAGACCTAATAATTTTCTATATAGCAATACCCCTAATATCTGAGAAAACTTATGCTTTCTATCATGTTTTCCCTATCCCAATAAATAATCATTTAACAATGTTGAGTAATCCCTATTTATTGAAATCAGACAAAGATTTCTATAATTTAAAAGAAAGTTGCCAAAAAATCGAGGACATCTTTCTTTGCCATGCAAAAATATTAAATCAAAATGAACCTTGCATCTCTGAAACAATTAACCTGACAAATCATTGCCCAATGACTCCTGTTAATTATTTAAAAACATCTGTCACCCAATTAGAGGATAATTCAATTATAATAATTCCCAAAGATCAAGAAAAAATAAATTTTCAATGCCCTAATCAACACACCATCGAAACAATCAATCAACCAACATTAATTCTACCCAAAAGTTGTATTGTCAAAATAAAGAATGATTATTTCGATTCTCAAAAATCAGATTCTATTAACTTAAGATTAAAACTACCACCAATAACAATTAATGAAGAACTAATTAAAAAATTAGAACCCTTAAAACTCGAAGAAATTAATTTAAATAATATACACGAAGAATTAAAAAATGTCAATAAATTAACAACACACCCCTTAGAAAAACTAAATATTATCAGCTCAGGTGTATCTGTAACATTAATTATAATTATTATTGTAATAATAATAGGGATAATAATCTTTGTATATTATAAGTATAAATGTAAAACAAAAGAAAATGTAAAAGTGGACATAAAATTGAATCCCCTTGAAAAACAATCCTTCGAAAATCAACCCCGATTTTCTCAGACTTAAGGAGGGAGGAATTATATGGCCATTTCCGATGATCTAATAATCTAGTCATAATTAGTCATAAGAATAATGCTTGTCTCAGCTATTTTCATATAATTATAAATACGACTCCAGTCATTTATGAGTCAGTTCATAAGTTGCTTCGCCGTGGATCACATATTTAGTAATTTTGTAAAATAAAGTTTTTTTAAAAAGCTTAGTTGCGAATTACTGAATAAAATTGTACCGATAAGACATTGGAATTTATTCATTGATAAGAAGTTGTTTACTTTTTTTATTTATACAGTTTGTACTTTTTAAATAAACGACAAGTCCAGGCAACATCGATTGGATTTTTACAACATGAGCGCACCGGGGCATGGTGCTGGCGGCCCCGACCCATCTGGAAAACAACCCCCAACCAGCAGCAACCCCTCATCTTCTACGTCAAGCAAAAGGCAAAAAAATAAAAACAGGGACTCACCAGAGCAACCTAAAGAAAGATCAGCAAGTTTCACCAGCTCTAAAAGGGATAGGTCGCCCGGTAAGTCCCTTTCCCCCCTAACCAAAAAGTCACACTCCCTCCAACTCTTAACAAATGAAAACAGCACATTAAAAAATGAAATTGCTGAACTTCGTAGTTGTTTGAAGGGTATAGACAGTAAGACCAAGCAACAAAACGAAGTAAATCAAATCCTTAATACCGAAAACAACAAGTTAAATGAAATAAATATGACCCTCAGAATGGATATAGAAAGATTAACTGAAAAAAACTCTCACCTAAACAAAAAATAAACTCTTTAACTACCCAAAATAATGAATTAAGTGACCAGGTTGTCCATCTAAAAGATGAATTGGCAACAACATCCTGCGAAAATGCCAAAATTAAACTAGAAAATCTAACCCTTAAAAATAATATGGACAACCTGGCCACTAATTTAAAAAACCTTGAAATAAAACTTAATTTATTATCCGAGGAAAACAGGCATTTGTCAAATAAAGTAAATAGTAAAGCGTTTGATTATAGAGACATCCGCAGCGCAGAGGTAAGCGCACAAGGGGATCTCCTACCCCCCTCTCCAACCCCCGCTGGGTTTGCCCCCCGGCGTGGTGTGGAGACTGAGGGAGAGGGTCCCTCAACTTCTTTCCCCTCCGGGACTGAAGTCAACCACCCACCCCAAAATCCCACCCCTATTTTTCACCCCCAAAACCCACCCCTAGCACAAATGGAGACAGACTTTCCTCCTTTAAAACAACCACCAAAAACCCTCCTTTTAAATCCACCCCCCTCACAAAACCACCCCGCTACTTCACGTCCGCAACCCTCCAAACCCATCCGCCCAGAAACCCATACAATCCCACCCGTAATCCTACGCACCACCACCAACTGGGTGCGCACGCATTCTTGGCTAATGCAAGAAAAAATCACTTTTGATAAGATCAGAAACCACCGTCTCGGACTGGCCCTGTACCCACGTACCTCACTGGACCACCGCAAAACCACCAAGACCCTTAGGGATCACAATCTAGAATATCATTCATATTTCCTAGAAGAAGATAGGAAACTGATTGTGGTTGCTAAGGGCTTGGATAACAGAATGACCCTAGAAGAAATCACGGAAGATCTAAGGGCAAAAGGGTTCGATCCAGAGGAGGTGGGTTGGCTCAGGGCCGGGCCCAGAAGAAACATAATCACCAACAACCTAAGATTCCTCGTCCCAAACACCCAATCCCCATCTATACAGTTCAAGAAATTAATTGTATTAGAGTCAAAATTGAACAGTTGGACACTTCCAAAAACAAATAAATTTCGCAGTGCCAGAGATGCCTTGAATGGGGACACTCCCTGCAGAATTGTGCTGCAAAGCCAAAATGCAGGAAGTGCGGGGGAGAGCACATCTCCAGCACTTGCGAAACTCCCATCCCCGAATCCCAAGAACGCCCTAAATGTTGTAATTGCGGTGGTGAGCACTCACCCAAATACTTCCGTCCCAAAAACCCCAAAAACCCCAACTTTATCAATTATCAAAAACAGTGCTACGCTCAAGCGATAAATTCTCGCCAAATTCCTTTATTGCAATTAATCCCTTTAACTGAAAATCCTGAAATCCTAAACCAAAAAATTCACATAATCCTAAACACCCTTATTAATAAAATTTCTGCCAACCCTCTCCTAAAAACCCTTTTTACCTAAAACCTTTTCCCAAACTCAAAAGATGCAGGACGAAAACTCGGACACAAACATCCACCAACTGTCTGTTCTGTCATGGAACGCCAATTCGGTCTTTCCTAAAAGATTTGAATTGGCTGATTTCATGACAGAAAATGACATTGACATAGTTCTTCTGCAAGAAACTATGCTCAGACCCCACACAAACTGGACTATAACTAACTATAACATTTACAGAACAGACAGACCCTCGGACAGACAAGAGGGCGGCACAGCCATCCTAATTAAATCCAAAATTCCTCACCAAATCGCACAAAATCCTGATACCTTCCCCTATATTGAAACTACCTCCATATCAATCAAATTTGTCAACAAAAACTTAAAGATTATTTCCGTCTATAGACCACCCAAACAACCTTTCTCCGCAGAAATCCTTGACTCTCTCTTTGACCATCCCTCTAATCCTATCCTACTGGCCGGCGATTTCAATGCAAAATCCACATCGTGGGGTTGCAGAAGAAATAACCAGGCCGGTAAAACTCTCCTCGAATACTCACAGTCCAATCTTATAACTATCCATGCACCCCCAGAACCCACCCATGACCATTATAATGGTCAAGATATCCTTGATCTAGCCATAACCAAAAACCTTCCCCACAATATCCAAACCAAAAACTCTGATGACCTTTCTACCTCCGATCATTCCCCTATAATTATTACTCTTTCCAACCTGCTTATTCCCATTTCTCTCCCCACAAAAAGAATCACAAATTGGACCCGTTTTAATAATCTCCTTAAAGAAATCCCCCCCATAAACAATTCCCTAAGTCCCTCCCAGATAAACAAAAGCATCCTTTCTCTCTCAAATAACATCCTTTCTGCTCTAGAAAGCTCATCCTCAATAATCTCCATCCCACAAAAAAATCCCCACTCCCTCCCCTATAACATCAAGTCCCTCATTAAAAAAAGAAACCGATTAATGAAAATGTACCGCAAATTCCTAGACCCATCCAAAAAAGCAGAAGCCAAACTCCTATCCAAAACTATCCTTTCCCTTATCCTGGAGCATAGAAATCAAAACTGGACCCAATTCCTCTCCGAAGTCGATGTCGAAAAATCCCATTCCCAATACTGGCGCCTTACAAAGTCCCTCCGGGGTAAAACAAAAACCCTTATCCCCCCCATTCATAGTCCTCACCATGGAATTGTGTACTCGACGGAAGAAAAGGCATTAGCCTTTGCAGACTCCCTCGAGTCACAATTCCAGCTAAACCCTATCCCCCCATCCCTTTATGATCATGAACTGATCATAGAGAAAACATTCCGCCAAATTTCCCGTTCCCCAATAGATCCCAACTGCCCCATAAACCCAGCTACCATAGAAGACCTAAAAAATATTATTCACAACCTAAAACCTAAAAAATCCCCCGGCATTGACTATATTTCCAACAAAATGATTAAAAACCTCCCCGAAAACATCCTCCTCTCCCTCCTAAATATTTATAACAACTCCCTAAAACATTGCTATTTCCCATCTCCCTGGAAATCGGCATCGGTAATTGTTATTCCCAAACCCGGCAAAAACCTTACTTTTCCCCAAAACTGGCGCCCCATAAGCCTTCTGCCCACAATGGGCAAAATGCTTGAAAAAATAATCCTATCCCATATTGAATCCTTTTTAACTTCCCACCCAATTATCCCTGTGGAGCAATGTGGCTTTGTAAAAGGGCTCTCCACGGTTCACCAACTGTGCAGAGTCCAGCAAAGCCTCATTGACTCCCTAAACCGGACCCATTCCACCCTCATGCTAGCGCTGGACGTTGAAAAAGCGTTCGACCGTGTCTGGCATAAGGGCCTAATCCATAAAATGCATTCCTTTAAGTTCCCATTAAACATCACCAAAATTATCCTCTCTTTCCTAAATAAACGGTCCTTTCAGGTTAAAATAAACAATATTCACTCCCCTACCCGCAATATCAACGCAGGGGTTCCTCAAGGTTCACCTCTGTCCCCTATCCTATATAACATTTACCAAGCCGATTTACCAAAAACTCTCTTGCCCTTTAACAGCTGCGAAAGTAGTAACCCGGCCTTCGCACTCCAATCCTTCCACACACACACCTCTCCCGCTCTCTCCATTGTTATTCCTGTCTCTCCCCCTATCCCCCCTTTGCTCAGGAAGCAGAGCCATAAACAAAAAGATGCCTGCCTAAAGTCCATTAGCTGACATGTGTACAGCAAGCCACGAAATGGGCAACACCCACGCCAGGGTACGCCCGGTTGCAATGCCATGAATAAGACATCCCAGTCAGTACATCCCACGATCCGTGCCATCATAAGCTAGAGCACCTCGATGCGACCCAGTAAACTAAAGATAGGCGCCTATAAACAAGATAAAATACATCATTAAACCGGCAAGAGCGTAAAATTGCTAGACCGGACAATCAGTGGAGAACAACAACAACCTTGTGTGTTTTGATTTGCAAACGGAGCGGTAAACTACGTTTGCTTGTTTTCCGCCCGGTTACATTTTCATGCCCCTGAGCGGTCGCTCAATGCAAGTGCGGTCAGAAAACTCCCTTCCAGGGCTTGTTTTCCCCGCCATTTTAATAAGAAATTTCGGATCTCCGGATGGTCTAATGCCCTGATACGTTCTTTGAATTTAGTGTGTCTCGCGACAATAAACTCCTCTATTGTACTCATTTTTAGATCGGTTCTTATATCTGAGTTCCTGACGTATCTCGGAGCATTTGTGATCAGCCTAAGCGTCTTGTTTTGGAAGGTTTCCAGGTAACCCATTGTTGTTTTTGGTATCTTTGCGACTACACAAGATCCATACAAGAGCTTAGGTCTGATCACTTGCTTATACAGGAGGAGCTTATTGTCGAGTGACATTTTACTTTTCCTGCCCAGGAAGGGGTAGAGACTCTGAACAAAGCCGTTACATGGATTGATTTGTTTTTTTGATATGATGTACAAAAGTGTTTTTGTTGTCAAAATTGACTCCCAGATACCTCACAAAGGATTACCCTGCCAAGCACCATCAAGTTAGGAATGTCACGATTGAGTTTTTTAGTGATTAGGATTGCCTCCGTTTTATCCTCATTTATTTTAATCTTCCATCTCTCAGCCCAAGTGGATATTTTATCGATTTGGCTCTGTATATATGCTGTTATTTGGTCCAGGTACTTACAACTCGCAAGGACACAAGTATCATCCGCGAATAATGCCAGCTTGGATAGTGGTCGTTTTTTGGTATGTCTGCCTGGTATATATTTGTACAGTGTGGGTGATAGCGGGGAGCCCTGGGGGACCCCGCCCCTGATTTTTTTATATTCTAATGAAGTTTCATTGATTTGGGCGTAAATTCCCTGTTTTTAAGAAAACACTGTACAATTTTTGTAATACCAGGAGACACCCCAAATGTCGCCATTTTATGAAACAGACCGCCATGCCACACCCTATCGAAAGCTTTCTCGATATCGAGTGTGATCATGGCGGTTGAGTATTTGGCATTGAACGAATCCACTAAACTTTGCTGGATCCTTGCAAGCTGAATTTCTGTTGATAGGCCCTTTACAAAGCCACACTGTTCTACCGGGATTATTTTTAATGTTTCTATTTCCTCCTTAGTCTGCTTAGCAACCGCTTTCTCAAAAATTTTTTCCCATTGAAGGGAGTAGACTAATAGGGCGATAATTTTCAGGTTTGATAAATTCTTCCCCGGTTTTGGGGAGTAGTTTTACTATTGCCCTTTTCCATGCGTTTGGAAAGTATAGCATAGGGTGAGGCATTGATTAAAAATTATCATTAATTCATAAATTATATTGTCGGGTAGCATTTTAAGCATTTTATTATTTATGCCATCTACTCCTGGTGCTTTTCTATTTTGTTGGTTTGAGATTATATCTTTTAATTTCTTGAAATCTAATTTTCTTTAGGGCATTAATTGTTTGATATTGTATATTTTCTATTTCACTATATGTTTGGTTAACTTGTGCTGATACAGTGTGGTCCTCTTGAAAATTATTTAAATTGAATTGTTTTTCTAGTGAGTTATTGAATGCTTCTGCTTTTTTTATATCTGTATAAACTAGTGATCCATCTGGTATTTGTATGGGCGGGAACTCAGTTTTGTCTCTTCCTCTCAGTATCTTAGAGACTCTCCAATAGTTTTTGTGGTTTTCATCATCGTTATTTAGTTCCTCTAAGAAATTATTCCACCTTTCATTCCTAAAATCGTGAACTTCGTTTTTTATCCTTTTGGTTAAATTGTTAGCTATTTTCTTTGCTTCTGGGTCTTTGTGTAAACCTAGCCTGTTTGTTTAATCTATTTCTTGTTCTTATTAGATTTTTTATTCTCGCTGGGAAAATCAAGGTGTGTGTGTTGGGTATAGGAATTTTAGTTGTTGCTTTTTCATAAGCTAGTTTAATAATATTGGTGATTTCATAGAACTTTTTGTTTCTATTTCTTCTTGTGTGTTGGGAGTTGGTAAAGGTGTGGGTGTTGGACAACAAATCGGTTAAAACCTGCCAATTTGTTATCTTTTTGTCGGGGAGGGGATCTTTTTTGAAAGCTTGTGCTATTGAAATGAGGATTGGGGAATGGTCACAGGAGCTTAAGTGATCTAAGTTTTCCACAGCGACATTATGGCTAAGGTTTTTTATAACTGCTATGTCTAAGATGTCTGGAGTTATATAATGATAATGCGTTGGCCTCGGAGGGAGCTACTACCCTTACTGTTTTCTCTCTGACATATCTCTCCAGTTTTTGCCCGGAATAATTTTCATTAGTACATCCCCAGATTCTACTTTTTGCATTCCAATCCCCTGCGCCTATTGTTGGAATGTCTTCAATAAAAAGCGTGTCTAAATCTTCATGACTTAATAGTTTGATTGGTGGTTTATATGTGTATAGGGTGAACTGCCCAGTTCTCGGCCACCTAACTGAATTTTAGACTTTGACTGAGAAATAAAATTAGAAAAAGGACAAAATTTGTTTTTTTTGTTTTTTTATGTGAAACCTTATAGTGTTCTTATTGTTTCCTTTGGTCTAAAAAGGATAAAATATTCCCAGTTTTTATAAATAAATTAAATTTAAAAATGTGCATTCTGCCAGATCTCGGCCAGGTGGAATTTTTCTCGGCCTCAAAATGCCGGTTCTCGGCCGGGGTGGCCGAAAAATACTTTCACTTTCGACCGATCTAAATAAATAAAGTCCAGAAGCAATTAAAAAAGATTGTTTTAATTTTATTATAAGTCGTACAAGTAAAAATGTAATATGTTTTTATTCTTGTATTGAAAAATAAAAAAACGCAACTAAAGAAGCAAATAACAGGGTATATATTTAATACCAACTTAGTACAAACATACTTAGTAGGTACCTACCTAGTTTTGTAGGAACTTCAAATCTCTATAGTTAACAAAAATATAAAAAATTGCTTATAACTAATAGTAAATAGTAAAACTAATACCTTACCTACTATAATGTAGGTTCCTAATATTAGGTACATACACAAACAAATAACAGACAGATACTTTGAACAAAAACTTAAGTTCTTTTAAACTCTATAGACAAACAAAAAAAGAAACAAAACTCTAACAAAAATAAAAAAAACATTGCTTCTTTTAAAACTTTTCTTAAAACTATTGATACCTAAATTATAAGTACCTACTATAATAACTAGGTAAGTAACGGCAAGGAACATATACATAGGTAGGTAGGTATTTTACTGGCAAGAAATACATATAAAATCTTTGCTTGCAGCTTCTGAATATGATAAATGGGACAATTCAGTGCACGCTAAATGGTACCACTTAGGACAGATATCACAGCCTACATTTTTCAAATTGTCATCTTCTGTATCACTTATAAGTTCGTCCTCGCAAAGAGAACACATAAGGTTAATTTTTTTACTTTTTTTGTTATTTTTCGAGACACTCATATTTTTAGCTATCAGTGTCTTTTTCTCCTGTCTTTCTTCTTTTTTCTTCTTCTGGACATCCAGTTTATTCTGTTTTTCTTTTTCTTGTTTTTGAATATGTTCCCTCCAAGCTTTGGAGGAAATTGCACTTGGCAGTTTATCTCGTTTTTTACTTTCGTTATTTTTTTTAATAGGTTCGGGAAACTTCAGATGTTGAGAAAATGGACTTAAAACTTCAACGTCGTTCATAGATTTTTGGGGGTTTTTTTCGCCAATCTGGATTTTATCTAGTTCATTTTCGATACTTTTTAATGGTCTTTCTTCTCTTGTTATTGCATCTGCTCCTTTAACTTCACATGCTGTTTGGTTGTTAATATTTTCTTTACTACTATTTATGTCATATCCAAGTTCTTCAGGAATATTATTTTTAGATTCTTTAAATAATAATGGTTGCTTGAACTCTTCAGTTTGATTGATGGTATGGCCTTCTTCAATGATAGTTAAGGCATCATTGTCTGCAAGATTTCTTTGGTTTTCTGGTTCACTTTTATTGTCATCTAAACTTTTAGTCTCTTCAATTGGATTAGTAGAGTCGTGACTTTCTTCAATGGTAGCAAGGGTTTCATTTTCTGGTGGATTCTGATCATCTTCTTCACATTTTTTATCATCATTTTTAATTTTTTGACCGAATTCTTCAATTGGACTGGTAAATTCATGAGTTTCTTTGGTGATAGCAGATGTATAATTTCCTTGTGTATCTTTTTTATTATCATGTTCGGGTTTTTTTTCAATTGCTTCATCTTTGTTATCATTGTCATTTGGTCCTTTCTGTTTGTAATTGTCTTGATAAATATTTATAGAATCATTATAGTTGTGTCTATGCTCTGGTTCTTTGGCTCCAAATATGTCAGTGACAGATATATTACCCTATAGCAGCCTCACTATAGGTTTACAGGCAAGGGTGGCTTGGCCGTAATAGGTTGAGTAGAGAACCACTTGATTGTAGAATTCAATACTGGTTTATTCACAAAAATTAACAACTATTTATATCAGTCTTAAGATAACAATTCGAGGTAATTATACAAATCAAGGTGAGCATCGTAATCATAATTTTAACTATTTACTAATTTCGACCTTGCGAACTTATAGCAAACGTGCATGAGCTTAAAATCCATCGCAAACACCTTGACCGGCTAATATAAACAATTTTATATAAATATGTATGAATATTTAAAACTACCAAAAAATGTAAAATATTTAAAAAATGTCGTTTAGACACCCGGTTTGGGTATTAGTACTACTATAGCCCTTTTCCACATTTCTGGGAAATGGCACAGGTTTAGGCATTGATTATATATGATTTTTAAATCTAAAAGTATATTATCAGGTAGCATTTTTAACATTTTACTGTTTATGCCATCGTAACCTGGTGCTTTTCTATTTAGGTGGTTTTTTATTAAGTCTCTAATTTCATTTAGATTTATTTTTTTTGGGCTTCTAATGTTTTCGATTGGTATTTTTTCATTTGTGTCATATGATTTTTGTACTTCTGTGTTTATTCTGTGTTTTCTGGCATGTTATTGAGGTTAAATTGTTTTTCTAGTGCTGTGTTAAAAACCTCGACTTTTTCTAAGTCAGAGTATGCTAGGCATCCATCTTCTGCTTTTATGGGCGGGAACTCAGTTTTTGTTTTACCTCTCAGTATCTTTGAGACTCTCCGGTAGTTTTTATGGTTTTCGTCGTCGATATTTAATTCTTCTAAAAAGTTATTCCACCTTTCATTTCTAAAATCAAAAACTTAATTTTTTATTCTTTTAGTTAGATTATTCGCAATTTTTTTTGTTTCTGGGTCTTTATATAACCTTGCCTGTTTATTTAGTCTGTTTCTAGTTTTTATTAGATTTTTTATTCTCATTGGGAAAACCAAGAGGTGGGTGTTAGGGATGGGGATTTTAGTGGTGGCGTTATTATAAGCTGTTTTTATGGTATTTGTAATGGTTTCTACCTGGAGGTCTAATTCCTCCACGGTTAATGGAGTTGGGATAGGTGTGATGTTTTTTAAGGATTCTTGGAAAGTTTCCCAGTTTGTTATTCTTTATCAGGTAGAGGGGATTTGGCAAAGGATTGAGATATTGTAATAAGGATAGGTGAGTGGTCAGAAGAGCTTAAGGAATCAAGGTTTTCTACTGCAATGTTGTGGATAAGGTTTTTAGTTACTGCAATATCTAATATATCTGGTGTTTGATAATGATAATGTGTTGGCTCTGAGGGAGCTACTACCTGTATAGTATCTCTGTCTGTGTACTTTTCCAGTTTCTTCCCGGCATCATTTTTAGTTATGCAACCCCAGATTCTGCTTTTGGCATTCCAATCCCCAGCGGCTATTGTTGGAATGTCTTCTTTAAAAAGCTCATCTAACTGCTTAAAGTTTAATGTTTTCTTAGGTGGTTTATATACTGAGATAATTAAAACTTCTTTATTGCCAATGTAAACTTTAATAGCCGTATTTTCTATTACCGGGTCGGTGTTTCTTTGCGGTACTTCTTGATGGACAATATTTCTTTTTATAAAAATGGCTGTGCCTCCGCCCACAACGTTTGGTCTATCATTTCTATATATTTTGTAGTTTGGTATTTTAATATTTGTGTAGGGCCTTAAAAAGGTTTTCTGAATCAGTGCAATGTCTACGTTATTAGTGTTTAGAAAATCGATAAATTCGAGCTTTTTAGGAAAGAATGACTGTGCATTCCAACTGATAATGTTTAGGCATTTGGAAAGCTCCCCCAGATTCACTAATTAGCACCTAGGAGCAATTTAATCGCTGGATTGGCATTTAATTTATTTAATTTTAACATTATACTTTGTATTTTTTTATCAAGTACATCATCAGGCATGCTTAATGAATATAAAAGTCCATTATTTTGGGTAGGCAACCCAACTTGCTTCGTCGAAGCAGCTGAGGTGCCCGCCTCCAATATGGCCCCCATAGACTTCTCCTTCTTATTTCTAATGTTTATGTTCGTTTTTTTTGTGGCCTCGGCAAAGCTTACTGTGTTTTTTTGTTTGTTTAGATTTGAAAAGTTAGGATTTTTTGGACAACGCCAAAAGTTTGCAGGGTGGTCACCCCCGCAATTACAGCACTGTGCCGGCGAAGTCCTCTCTTTCTTGCATTTACTGTAAAAATGCTCCCCTTTACATTTATGACATCTCAGCCTAGCGGTGCAATTTGTCATTGAGTGACCATACTCCTTCCACCTCATTGAGGTTAAAGTTTCTATCCAAACCACGTAAAATAACATTTAATTTTCTATCCTCCTCTAGGAAAAAGGAGTGGAATTCCACTCCCTTTTCCCGGAAGAGACCTGTTAAATCCCTATGGTCTTGTGGCGTCTTAGGAAAGAGCGCCAAACCCAACCTATCTTTTTGTGTCTTTATTAAGTTTATTTTATTTTCGGCAATCATCTTATATTTTGCTGCCCAGTTAGAAAAAACTACCTGCTTTATCGGTGGTGGTGATTTATCAACCTCTATCTATTTTTTCAGAAACCGCTAGCTATTATTATTATGCACCTTAAATTATATGTTAGCCCTCTAGTAATTATTTTAGAAACCCCTAGTTTCTTTAATGATAAACTTTTTTACTATTACTAAGATAAAACGGGCATATATTTTTAAAAAACGACTTTTTTTCTTATTATACACCTTTAATTATGTGCAATTTATGATGACCCTCTAGTCATTTTTTTATAAACCCCTAGTTTGTTCAATGAGACCATTTTCTATCAAAACTACTTAGATAATCCGGTAGTTTTTTCTTTAGAAACCGCTACGTTTTTTTCTTATACACCTCAAATTATGTGCATTTTATGATAACCCTCTAGTAATTTTTCTATAAACCCCTAGTTTGTTCAATGTAAGACTTTTTTCTCAAACTATTAAAATAACCGAGCAGTACTTTTTTTAGAGACTCCATCTTTTTTCATGATGAACTCTTTTATGCATTTTAATAATTTATCATTAATTGTTATTTGTAAGTTTAAACGACTTAGGACACACCAGTTAAGTTAAGTTGGTATCAATTGGGTTTGTTTTAGTTGGGTTGGATTTGGTTAAATTGGATTCGTTTAAGTCGGATTGGATTAGATTTGGTTGAGTTGGATTGGGTTAGGTTGGCTTATAAATTTTAAACCTATAAACTTGGATTGATGATGACGATCGACTTTTATATATAGATAGGATTGAAAATAGAAGAAGGAACTCCTACTCTTTTATCTCATACACTTTGAATTATTTACTGTCTTCTATTTATTTCTTTGGGAACCTCTACTTTTTTTCATGTTAAACTTAAAAATTTAACATTCTATCTTTTTATATTTTTTATGGGGGATCTTGTCTCCCTTCTATAATAATATCTTTTAATTTACTTAAACTATCTTAAATCAGAAGAAAAAGTTCAAATTATTATTGTTCTTTCCTGAATTACCTGAATCTATCACCATCCTAACTAACCATCACCTACCATCTAAGTTGGCAGTTGGCAGTTACTTGAGTTTGCAGTTGTTGGCAGTTGGCAGTTGAGCAGCTGAGTTGGCAGTTGCAGTTGCAATTGTCAGCAGCAAGCAGCTATTCAGCAGCATTCAGCCGCTATTCAGCAATTGAGCAATCAAAAACGGCAGTCTTAATTAGCAGAAAATCACAGCAAACCCCTCAGAAACGGCGGACAATAGCGTTAACTCGCCCCCCATAGTCAGTGGGGGGCCTAACCGCCGACGAAGACGTCAATACACTCAAAAGGGGCTCTCCAATAGCGAACCAACGGCGGCACCAGAAAAGCATGAAGAACTAGAGCGGGGTAAGTCTCTAGCTGACAGTCCCTATCCCCTCCAAAAACCTCTCCTTGAACGGAGATATTCAAAAACCCCATCCCCTTCCTTGAATCCCGACCAGAACATGGAAGCAGGAAAAGCTTATCATAGTGCAGAGGTGTACAGAACTATCTGCGAAAGCCTCCAAACCGAGATCAATGCCCTGCAGTCGAGTATTGAAGAAAAAAACTTAAAATATAAAACACTTGAAAGTGAAAACAAACAACTTAAAAACAAATTAAAAAACACTGAGGAAGAGGTCGATCTCCTCAAAGAACAAAACTGTATCTTCAATATTAAACTGCAGGAGATGAATGATAATATGGAAAAAATACTTAAGATAAACGAAAAGTTAGAAAACGACAACAAAAACTTTGCCGTGCAACTGGGAGCGTTGAGGGACTAGTTAAACGACAATCAAAAAAATTTAAATTCTAGAAAAAGATCCAGAAAAGATGTAAACATCTCCTCCCCGCGAGAGGAGGAGATGCAGCAATCTGAAGACTCGGAAATAAACACCGACACGGAAGAACCTGGTCCTTCAGCGCGCCTAGAGGCTGCGACAAACAGCAAGCCGGGAAAGAGGGACACATTACCGGAAAAAAAACCCACTATTCATGCCTCTTAATAATCTGTCTATTGCAGGAAAAAGGAACAGAAACTTTAACCTGAAAGAGATAGAGGATGCACTGAACCGGATGGGATTCGAGCCAGAAGAAATTGGCTGGATTAACACCGGCCCAGGTCGAAAAAGGCAAACGGATCTCATCCGGTTCCTGATTAATAAAGAACAGGAGGACATTTACAAGGTCGACAACCTCATGAACATTAGGGCCCGAGTGGAGCGCCTCAAAACGTTCAAAATTAACAACATAAGGCAGGTGGGACAGTGCCATCGCTGCCAGGAATTTGGGCACGCCGCGAGCAATTGCAACGCGGGGCCGCGTTGCCATAAGTGCAAAGAAAAACATATTTATACTGAATGCAAAAAAGAACGTGCAACACCGGCTCAGTGTTGCAATTGCGGCGGCGACCATCCGGCCAGCTACTGGCGCTGTCCCAAAAACCCCAATTTTATAAATAGCAAAAAAAACTACGCTGATGCATTAAAAAGAGAGCCCACATCGGGCCCGATGTTCAGGGGGACGGAGACTACAAGAGATCACGGGTTGGAGACTCCTATCCTTGTTATATAGTCGCAGACTATATTATGCACGCCACGTCGGGCCCGAAAAATCGTGTTTTTTTGGAAATAAAAATTCATATCTTTGGCTGTATGGCTAGCGAAACGATGAAATTTGGCATAGGGTCTCTCAATACATTGGGAATGATGGATCCGTAAACGAATTTTTTTTCGGGTACCATCAAACGGAGCGGTACTGTCTCAAAGTCAAAAATTCGTAAAAAAACCGGTCAAAATTCATTTTTGCACGAGATCTCAATTTTAACGCTGTCAAAAAAATTGAAATTTTTAGGCATAAAAGACTTTATAGTAATTCATGTCTGTATACTTTTTGGGCCCGATCGGTGTACAGGGTGAGTTGTTATAAGCGAACAAAAGTGACTAAAAAAAAAATTCAAACTTCTCCAGAGGCTAAAAAAAAATTTTTATAAAAAAAGTGTTTCGGCGAAAAGACTTCGTTTTATAAGAGATTTGACATACTTGGAGCTTTTTTTTGTAAAAAATTTATTTTACGAGTTCTGGCATTTTCAGTTTTTTGAGATTTCCCGCCAAACGATACTTATTTTGGGAAAAATTTTTTTTTCAAAAAATAACTTCATCCTTTACCTTTCATATGCCATATAACCGAAATTTTTGGGAACCATACAGGGCGAGCAATAATGAACTTTACCCATGAAGGTCCGACCCGAAAATCACATTTTATTTAATAACTTTTTCGTAGTGGCATCTGGACCATTTATATTCTCAGGCATTAAATACTTTAATAACCCCAGTATTTGTGTAAAATTACAATCTTCTAACTTTAATAGGTTCTGAGCAATTCGAATTTTCGCGTTTAATTCATTTGCCGCGTCCCTGTATATGATGAAGAGATCAAACAACATCTAAAGGATCCGAAATTTTGTTTTACAACACATACTAAAATTTCAAAGTTCCAGCGATAGTACAAGTACCCGAAAAATGCGATTTTATGAAAAAAGTCCATTTTTTTGCGTTTTTGCAGGTAATTGGAGGTGTCAACCTAAACTCTGATGAAATGGCTAGTGGGAACAATACTTTGACGCATTGTGGTTACAAATTTTTTGCTCGTAACAGGTGGCCGGGACTTGGTTGGGTTTTTTGTAAAATTATGAATGAAAATGAACCGGAAACGATCAGGGAAAGGAAGCACCGAATCAGAAAATGAATGGGCTTTCCGAATCTGTGCATATCAATTGGGGAAATTGTGTATTGCGGCCAGGAAAATTCGGCAAACATTTTGACGTCTTCGAAAAATGCCGTTTTTTTGAAAAGTCAGTGGTTTTATACCGGGGTGAGACGAAATGAAATTTGTCCTATTATTTTATTAAAATTATTCGAATATATACACGGGTCAGTCGTAATGATCTATTTAATTTAAAATAAAAATTTAGATATTAGGTGAGTTTTTACTATTTAATTTATTATTAATAAATGTTAACAATTCTTAAACATTGCTTTTGGGATATAAATAAAAATTTTTTGAAATTATTGATTTTTAAGGTTAGTCGAGTATCATAACTTTTTTAGTATTGGTGCGATTTGGTTGAAATTTGGTACCTAGTACCTATTTCGGATAAGATTAATAAATTTTTACAGATATTTGACATGACTATGTTTTAAGGTCACGTGACTACCTTAACTTTCTTCCTATTTGTCCGATTTGATTGAAATTTGGTATTTGGGGTTTATTTAGGATGCAATTATTAATTTTTCACAGATATTTGACATTTGACTTCCAGGTCACGTGACTATTGGTACTTTTTTGCTATTGATCCGATTGGGTTCAAATTTGGTATTTGGGCTTTATTTAGGATGCAATTATTAATTTTTGACAGATATTTGACATTTGACTTCCGGGTCACGTGACTATTGTAACTTTTTTGCTATGAGTCCGATTGGGTTGAAATTTTGTATTTGGGCTTTATTTAGGATGCAAGTAATAAATTTTGACAGAAATTTGACATATTGAATTTTAAAGTCACGTGACTTCCATAACTTTTTTGCTATTGATCCGATTGGGTTCAAATTTGGAATTTGGGGTTTATTTAGGATGCAATTGATGATTTTTTACAAAATTTTAAAATATTAAGTTTAAGGGTCACGTGACTATCAAAATTTCCTATTCGATTGAAATTGGCTATTAGATGATATGTATATATTTGTAGATAATATTTTGTATTACCCTATTCCTTTTATCTTATTTTGTTAAATTATTTCTTAAATTTGCTTTTAAAAAAAAATTAAGAAATCATCGGTTCGAATACATAGGCTTTAAAGGGATCTTATGTTCTCTCGTAATATTGTGGCATTATTATAGATTTTGAAAAATTTTGTCATAAAGCTTTTTTATTACTTTTTGAGTGGTCTTTAGCCAGAAAAAAGAAATTTTGAATTTGGAGCATGTTTTGAAAAAATTTTCATTTTGGGCCCGATTTTGTTCGAAAATCGATAAATGCAAATAAATAGGTTTTCTGTTCATTTTAGAGTCAAATCGATAATAACCTTTTTGAAAGGTATCCTGAAGTAGTACAAGATAGAAAAATAAAAAGTTGAAATTTTTCCATAGGGCTCTTGATAATTCGATATTTATGATTAATAGTTTTTTACAATTTTCTCCGAATCTGTGATAGCTATAATCAATTAGTTTTAACATTCGAATACCTCGTAACATTCCCTAGAACTTTTGTTTAAGACAAAAAGTTGTCAGAGTTATAGTTTATTTAGAAAAAAATAAAAACCATTTTTTCACAATTTTTCATGGCTATACCCCTTTCGATTTTGGAGCAAAAAAAAAAATTTTTTTTCGTGGGTTTTTTTTTACTGGAAATTGCCAACTTAGGGCTTACATTATAATTTGTCGGTTATCATTTTAAGAAAAAAAATGCTACCGTGGGAAAAAACGAGTTTTCTTTTATTTTCTTTCACATTTTTACTAATATCTCGACTTCTGTAGCTTCGATTCAATTCGTTGATGGTTTCTTTTATTTCTTATTCTCCTCCTGTCAATTCTTTTGATATTTTATTACTATTACTTTTCAAAATAAAAAGAAAAATTAAAACAAATCGACGTAAAATCCCGTTTGTTCTATTTCAATAAATAGACCCTTATGGAAACTTCTCTCTAATTTTGGTATTTATGGTTTATTTAGGATACAACTAATAAATTATGACAGATAACTGACATTTGAGTTTCAGCCCAGGTCACGTGACTACTGTAACTTTTTTGCTATTGGTCCGATTCTGTTGGAATTTGGTACTCAGGCTTAATTTAGAATACAATTAATATATTTTGACAGATATTTGAAATATAAGACAGTATATCGACACACAACGCGACTATATAACAAATTATGGTTCTTTGAAGCATGATACCCCAACCACTGGTCATCTCTTTCCTTGGCATATAAACGTTGGTACACCTGATAATTTTTGTTTTGTTTTAAGAAATCCTCTAAGGCCCATCACTGACAGGACTTAGAGGTTCCAAACTGGTCCCCACGGACCAAAAGTATAGGAGCGAAGCGACTATACTTGTTATATAGGAGCGTCTGCGACTATATTATGCACGCGACCTCGGGTCCGAAAAATCGTGTTTTTTTGGAAATAAAAATTCATATCTTTGGCTGTATGGCTAGCGAAACGATGAAATTTGGCATAGGGTCTCTCAATACATTGGGAATGATGGATCCGTAAACGAATTTTTTTTACGGTACCACTAAACGGAACGGTACTGTCTCAAAGTCAAAAATTCGTAAAAAAACGGGTCAAAATTCATTTTTGCACGAGATCTCAATTTTAACGCTGTCAAAAAAATTGAAATTTTTAGGCATAAAAGACTTTATAGTAATTCATGTCTGTATACTTTTTGGGCCCGATCGGTATACAGGGTGAGTTGTTATAAGCGAACAAAAGTGACTAAAAAAAAAATTCAAACTTCTCCAGAGGCTAAAAAAAATTTTTTATAAAAAAAGTGTTTCGGCGAAAAGACTTCATTTTATAAGAGATTTGACATACTTGGAGCTTTTTTTTGTAAAAAATTTATTTTACGAGTTCTGGCATTTTCAGTTTTTTGAGATTTCCCGCCAAACGATACTTATTTTCGAAAAATGTTTTTTTTCAAAAAATAACTTCATCCTTTACCTTTCATATGCCATATAACCGAAATTTTTGGGAACCATACAGGGCGAGCAATAATGAACTTTACCCATGAAGGTCCGACTCAAAAATCACATTTTATTTAATAACTTTTTCGTAGTGGCACATGGACCATTTATATTCTCAGGCATTAAATACTTTAATAACCCCAGTATTTGTGTAAAATTACAATCTTCCAACTTTAATAGGTTCTGAGCAATTCGAATTTTCGCGTTTAATTCATTTGCGGCGTCCCTGTACATGGTGAAAAGATCAGACATCGTCTAAAAGATCCGAAATTTTGTTTTACAACACATACTAAAATTTCAAAGTTCCAGCGATAGTACAAGTACCCGAAAAATGCGATTTTATGAAAAAAGTCCATTTTTTTGCGTTTTTGCAGGTAATTGGAGGTGTCAACCTAAACTCTGATGAAATGGCTAGTGGGAACAATACTTTGACGCTTTGTGGTTAAAGATTTTTTGCTCGTGACGGGTGGCCGGGACTTGGTTGGGTTTTTTGTAAAATTATGAATGAAAATGAACCGGAAACGATCAGGGAAAGGAAGCACCGAATCAGAAAATGAATGGGCTTTCCGAATCTGTGCATATCATTTGGGGAAATTGTGTATTGCGGCCAGGAAAATTCGACAAACATTTTGACGTCTTCGAAAAATGCCGTTTTTTTGAAATGTCAGTGGTTTTATACCGGGGTGAGACGAAATGAAATTTGCCCGATTATTTTATTAAAATTATTCGAATATATACACGGGTCAGTCGTAATGATCTATTTAATTTAAAATAAAAATTTCGATATTAGGTGAGTTTTTACTATTTAGTTTATTATTAATATATGTTAATAATTCTTAAACATTGCTTTTGGGATATAAATAAAAATTTTTTGAAATTATTGATTTTTAAGGTTAGTCGAGTATCATAACTTTTTTGGTATTGGTGCGATTTGGTTGAAATTTGGTACCTAGTACCTATTTCGGATAAGATTAATAAATTTTTACAGATATTTGACATGACTATGTTTTAAGGTCACGTGACTACCTTAACTTTCTTCCTATTTGTCCGATTTGATTGAAATTTGGTATTTGGGGTTTATTTAGGATGCAATTATTAATTTTTCACAGATATTTGACATTTGACTTCCAGGTCACGTGACTATTGTAACTTTTTTGCTATGAGTCCGATTGGGTTCAAATTTGGTATTTATGCTTTATTTAGGACACAATCCACAAATTTTGACAGATAATTGACAAATTATATTTTAAAGTCACGTGACTTTCATAATTCTTTTGCTATTGATCCGATTGGGTTGAAATTTAGTATTTGGGCTTTATTTAGGATGCAAGTAATAAATTATGACAGAAATTTGACATATTGAATTTTAAAGTCACGTGACTTCCATAACTTTTTTGCTATTAATCCGATTGGGTTCAAATTTGGAATTTGGGGTTTATTTAGGATGCAATTGTTGATTTTTTACAAAATTTTAAAATATTAAGTTCTAGGGTCACGTGACTATCAACATTTCCTATTCGATTGAAATTTGCTATTAGATGATATGTATATATTTATAGATAGTATTTTGTATTACCCTATTCCTTTTATCTTAATTAATTAAATTATTTCTTAAATTTGCCTTTAAAAAAAAAATTTAAAAATCATCGCTTCGAATACATAGGCTTTAAAGGGAATTTATCTTCTTTCATAATATTGTAGCATTATTATAGATTTTGAAAAATTTTGTCATTAAGCTTTTTCATTACTTTTTGAATGGTCTTTAGCCGGAAAAAAGAAATTTTGAATTTGGGGCATGTTCTGAAAAATTTTCATTTTGGGCCGGATTTTGTTTGAAAATCGATAAATGCAAATAAATAGGTTTTCTGTTCATTTTAGAGTCAAATCGATAATAACCTTTTTGAAAGGTATCCTAAAGTAGTACAAGATAGAAAAATAAAAAGTTAAAATTTTTCCATAGGGCTCTTGATAATTCGATATTTAAGATTATTAGTTTTTTACAATTTTCTCCGATTCTGTGAAAGCTATAATCAATTCGTTTTAACAGTCGAATTCCTCGTAATATTCCCGAGAACTTTTATTTAAGAGAAAAAGTTGTCAGAGTTATAGTTTATTTAGAAAAAAATAAAAACCATTTTTTCGCAATTTTTCATGGCTATACCCCTGTCGATTTTGGAGCAAAAAAAAAAAAATTTTTTTCTTGGGTTTTTTTTACTGGAGATTGCCAACTTAGGGCTTACATTATAAGTTGTCAGTTATCATTTTAAAAAAAAAAATTCTACCGTGGGAAAAAAACGAGTTTTCTTTTATTTTTTTTTACATTTTTACTATTATCTCGACTTCTATAGCTTCGATTCAATTCGTTGATGGTTTCTTTTATTCTTTATTCTCCTCCTGTTAATTCTTTTTATATTTTATTACAATTGCCGTTCGGAATAAAACTGAAAAATTTTAAAAATCGACGTAAATACATAGACTCTTATGGGACCTAATATTTCTCTTTATATTGTGGCACTCGTATAAATCATGGAAAATTTTGGCATTAAGCTTTTTTACTAGTTTTTGAATGGTTTTTAACTAGAAAAAAGAAATTTTGAATTCGGAGCATATTTTGAAAAAATTGTCATTTTGACCCCGGATTTTGTTCGAAAATCGAAAAATGCAAAGAAATAGGTTTTCCGTTCATTTTAGAGTCAAATTGGTAATAATCTTTTTTAAAGATACTCTGAAGTAGTACAGGATAGAAAAATAAAAAATTGAAATTTTTCAATAGGGCTCTTGATAATTCGATATTTATGTTTAATAGTTTTTTCCAATTTTCTCCGATTGTATAATAGCTAGAACCGATTCGTTTTAACGCACGGATACCTCGTAATATTCCCGAAAACTTTTGTATAAGACAAAAAGTTGTCAGAGTTATATTTTATTTATAAAAAAATAAAAACCATTTTTTTGAAATTTTTCGTGGGTATACCCCTTTCGATTTTCGACCAAAAAAAAATTTTTTTTTCTTGGGTTTTTTTTTGTGAAAATTACAAGTTTAGGGCTAAAACTAAAATTTGTCATAAATTATTTTAAGAAAAAAAATGATACCGTGGGAAAAAACCAGTTTTCTTTTGTTCTTCCCCATTTTTTTACTTATATCTCGGCTTCTATAGCTTCGATTCAATTTATTTATGGTTTTTTTTATTTCTTATTCTTCTCCTGTCAATTCTTTTGATATTTTATTACTATTACATTTTAAAATAAAAAGAAAAATTAAAACAAATCGACGTAAAATCCCTGTTTGTTCTATTTCAATAAATAGACCCTTATGGGAACTTCTCTCTGAATTTGGTATTTATGGTTTATTTAGGATACAATAAATTATGACAGATAACTGACATTTAAGTTTCAGCCTAGGTCACGTGACTACCGTAACTTTTTTGCTATTGGTCCGATTCTGTTCGAATTTGGTATTCAGGCTTTATTTAAAATACAATTAATATACTTTCACAGATATTTGAAATATAAGACAGTATATTGACACACAACGCGACTATATAACAAATTATGGTTCTTTGAAGCATGATACCCCAACAACTGGTCCTCTCTTTCCTTGGCAGGTAGACGTTAGCCTCCCTGACTCACCTAAGTACACCTGATAATTTTTGATTGTTTTTTTAAATTCCCTTATGGCTTTTCACAGACAAGACCTAAAGGTTCCAAACTGGTCCCCACGGACCAAAAGTATAGGAGCGAAGCGACTATACTTGTTATATAGGAGCGTCAGCGACTATATTATGCACGCCACCTAGAGCTCGCGCGACCGTGTTTTTTGGCATATAAAAATTCATAACTTTGGCTGTATGGCTAGTGAAACGATGAAGTTTGGCATGTGGCCTCTCAATACATTGAGAATGATGGATCCGTAAACAGTTTTTTTTTTCGGTACCCACAAAGAGAGCGGTACCGAGTTGAAGTCAAAAATTCGTAAAAAAATGGGTACAAATCGAGTTGCTCACGAGATCTCAAGTTTAAAGCGTTCAATCGAGCTGAAATTTTCAGGATATAGGGGTTCTTGGGGGTTACGGGTCTGTATACTTTTTGGGCCAGATCCGTATACAGGGTGATTTACTATAAGCGATCAAAGTTGAGTAAAAAAAAAATTCAAAATGCTCCAGAGGCTAAAAGATAATTTTTATAAAAAAAGTTTTTCAGCGAAAAGACTTAGTTTTATGAGAGAAATAACATATTTAAAGCTTTTTTTTCAAAAAAATTTTTTTAACGAGTTCTGGCATTTTTAGTTTTTTTGAATTTACTACCAAACGGAACTTATTTCCGAAAAAAAAAAAATTTCAAAAAATAGGTTCATCTTTTATCTTTCAAATGCCATATAAACAAAATTTTTGTGAACCATACAGGGCGAGCAATAATAAATTTTCTTCATGAAGGTCCGAAAAATTGACAAAAAAAAATCACATTTTATTTAATAACTTTTTAAGGGTGGCACTTGGAAATTTGAAACTTTCAACATTTATAATACTTTTTAAGGGCTTTTTTCTGATGTAATCTACAGTCATCTACGTAGAGTAGTTTTTGCTCTACACCTTTTTTTAACTTTGACGCTTAATACTGGCATACCTATGTAACGTACGAAGACCATTTTTGCCTTCAGACACGCGGAATTTATCTGGCTATAATCCACTAAATACCGTTTTGTTTCAAATATCACCATTTTTTGAGAAAATGCAATTTTCCATAAAAAGTCCAAATAATCGGTCAGCTGAATATTGGTACCCCCCCGGGCCCGGCTCACAAGGTACAATAATTCGGGTGGTCTAGCACCCAACAAGCACGTCACCCAGGCAATGAAACCTGCGCTGTTCGCCCGTGTCCGCTTAAAATAAGACCCTTTTTATAATCGAAATTTAACTACTAAAACCGATTGGAATCGGTCCAGAATTGATGTTAAACTGTTCCTAAGGCTTTATACTATTTTTCCATGTACAAATCATAAGGTAAAAACCTTTTTTTATACCCTAAAACATCGTCTGAAAATGGTCGATTTTGACGTTTACGGGCGATTTTAATGCAGACTTTTACCGCAGTTTTGATGACATCAGTGACATGACGTCAACGTGAATGAATCGTCTCGGTCTTGCTTCTTATTTTCGTTGATAAAATACTTAAATTAGCTCAGAATATCCCGAAATCGGTATGGAATAATTCTAGAGACTCTGGAGAATCCGATTATGTGCATATCTTTTACCAAGTCGCCTTCCTTTACCTGTGATCATTCGACAAAGTTGTAAAGTTTTAGAATTTACCGTGTTTTCATGCGACGGAAGGACTCATACATGGCATTTTGGGTGCGGGAGTGAAAGTTTAATTACTATTTATTTATTTTACCACAAAATCTAACTGTGGACTGTGCATCATTGTTATTATTTGAATTGTGAAGAAAACGCAAGCGTTAAAGGTAGGCCTTAATGTAATATGAGGAGCTTCAATGACAACCTAACCTCTACATGTATTATGTAAATAAATAACAAGACCAAAAAGGAGAAAATATTGAACTTATTAGTTAGAATAAGGCCCAAAATGTGAAAGATTGGCAAATTTCCGCTTAACTAAACGCTGTAAATGTTATATTACACCTTGCATATAAGCATATAATCAGTTTTCACACAAGAGGTGTGTAACCTTAAAAGAGTAAGGAAATTCAACTACAGTTATGTGTCCCTAGTCAAATATGAATAACAAATAGATATCTGTATGGTCTAACAATTAGCATCCATGCAAGGGTATCTTAATGGTTTTGCTCATGACTGGCAGCAGGCCACTTAGTCTGAATGCTCAGGTCAGCGAGATGCCAGGCTTTAAAACATCTAAGAGGATAATCGAAGCAGTAGATAACATCCAGTTGTGGCACTATGGAAGGGGAGGAATGCAGATTCTGGCAGCAAGATGTTTCAAGTGTTGAGTTGATGATAAGGTGGAAGATGGTGGTGAAAAGAAGCAGAAAAAGCCAGTCCAAAACTGGAGAGACTTTTTTTTATCTTATTGTTGTTGTTCTATATTCTATATTATTTAGATACCAAAGATAGTTTCCTTACAGAGAAGTATTTATATATCATATAGTTTAGTACATATTAAACATCATATTAGTGATTACTCCACACACAAAATTGTACAATTTTCATTTTACGAGAAATAGAGAACATATATATACAAATTTTTATAGGATACACAAGGTTAAGTGTTGGGTTTCCTTCTTTGCTCCCAAACTCTATAATGCTCTCCCTGCTACCATTAAACTGTTACCTACCAAGTTTTTTAGTGCAATATAAATTTACTATAAAACAATATCTATTAAAAAAATGTTTTTTCTCAATACAGGAATTTCTAAATGATGATTTCTCATATATGTAATTATAATCTAAAACTTTTAGGCTTTAAATCCTTTGATTAATAATAATATTAAGAAGTGTAAAGATTTTCTCTGCGACACATATGTGAGCACCTTTGTGTATATGGCATTAACAAATTATGTTTATGTTTAAATTAGGTGTAAGAACAGCTGTTTTTGTTAAATCTCTCTTTTCTATCACATAAAGTGATATGTAAGTGTAACATAAGTTCATGAAATAAAGATGATTTTACTTAATTATTTAACTGTGTTCATTATTTATTTTTCCTACCTAAAAGATTGAAATAATATAGCGGGTTGGGTTGGGTTAGAAGGGCAGAAACACCTATAAACTTACTGGGTTTTCATGTAAACATTACAGCTATGTGGGGTTAGAGTCTGATAATGATGAGTGAACTCATCGAAACACATAAACTTGGAATATTTATGAGAATTGGGTAAGTATTCTAAGGGTAAGTATAAATTGTAAAATAGCTAATGTAACAAAAATATTATAAATGATTTAACATATTTATTTGACCGAGAGCATTATGAGAAACCAAAAGATAATTGTAAGTGTGCTTCAAGGGTTAGTCCTTGGATTTTTGTTGTCCTCCTTTTCAGCTAGCATACCAATTTGACAACCAGATATGTTTGCTGTTCTGCAAGACATTGTAACTTATTATTGACCTAAGTACATATCTTAAAAGACTTTCTAAATAAATTAAAAACATTGATTTAACAAGATGTATTATAATTAAGCAAAAGAATAAAGCAGTTCTTAAGTTAAGTATGTAAGAATATTCAGGTATAAGTACTGTCTATGAAATATTTTGGATTAGCTGTATGTACAAATTTAAACTACTCGCCACTTATAAACAGTAGCTCTTAGAAAACTGTCCCAATAGTATCTGCTTTATATGAGAGTAAAGATTGTTTGCCTAAGAAGTGTAAATTTTAATTGTATGTTTTGAAATGTAAACTATTTATTATAGACATTTTGATGAAAATTAAAGATATGTATAAAATGGATAATAACTGTATGCTAATGACTGCAAAGTAATATAAAGCAAATTTGGTTTATGCCTTCAGGAATGGTATCTTGAATAAAACTCAACCTTTATTATAGATCATTTTTCTCTTTAATTATTTTTGCCTATTCAAGATTCAAAACAAATAAAGTATATATAATTACATATGTATATTTCATTCAAATAACATTAAGTATATAAATTATAAATGCATCCAACTTCTGGTGAAAAAATCCAGTATTAAGTGAAACTTCATTGAAATATTGCTCCGTTCCACAACAAAGAAGTTGATTGTCTACAGTTTGTGTCACAGTTCAGTTGTTATATTCCTGTTGACTTCTAATTTTTATTTCCTTCCTCATATGATTGCACCTACTCCATCAAACACATTTCATGATCTCTGGGGAATCCTAACATACTTCATGTAACTTATTTATTTCTGGTTGTGTAGTCTAATCAACAGTAAAGACAGGCAGTTCTTCCTGGTTTCCAAATTTCATCAATATGGTAGAATCTCAATGATTTCTTGATGGATGTCCTTAAGTACATGGTCTGAGCCCCATCAAACACATTTCATGAACTCTGTGGAATCCTAACATACTTCAATTAGCTTATTTATTCCTGGTTGTGTGGTATACTAATCAGCAGTTAAAACATGCAATTCCTCCTGGTTTACAACTAATGGGTCCCACAGCCCTTGAATTGTTGACCAGGATGAAAACAAATCATACTGTGTAATCATTCTAGGTACACAAAAGTTCACACAGGCAAGATATATGTAAACTTGAATGAAGTTATGAGATTTTTATCAGTCTTATTTAGCAAAGTTATGGTTTTTTTCATACATATTGGCACAATATAAGTTGAGTATAAATATTAATATAAAACTTATAAAATACATATAGGTATGCATCTTCATACACAATCGCTACGTCCGATCGTTTTAGCGACCGGAATCGAGAACGCAGCATATGCCGGTTGTCAGCAACAACATTATAGTCCGCGCTCCATGTTATTTAATCAATATAATGCCTGTTTCACACGCCTTTACTCAAGCTGCGTATCGGATGTGTTTTGGTAGATCCGTTTACGCTTTGAAAGGGCGACTCTGCCGAGACGTTTATTGTATATATATTAAAAATAATCGTATATAAAACTTATATATAAAAAATAATAAAAATTACAAATGAGAATATTTTATTTATGTGATTGATTTATTGTTTAAGATATGTATAGACGCCGTTAATAATTATATAAATGCATTATTAGACTTTTCCCCCTATATTGTAGTCTTTTACTTGTATAAATTTAATCAATTAATAAATTTCAAAACAACTTTCTCTGTCGGTGCTAAAGAAGTGGATACAATGTTTAAATAATTAGTGGTGTCATTAGCTTTATTTAAGTCAGAATTTGGTGACACTTCAAAGCTAGAAGAAAAATACTGTAGGTATATCTTGATGGGTAGATTAAAATAATCTTTAAACAATTCATATGCGCAAGGTGATATAATATATAATATAAAAGTCATTATTATAGTTGATGGGTAATAACGTTTTTGCTTTAAAATAAGTAAAGTTATTTGATCTATTAAAAGTATTACTCGATTACAAATGTTACTATCTTTTTCATCCTCCAAGTTGTGTGAAATCTGAATTTTGGTGAATGATAAAACTTTTCTAGAGATGAAGATTGTGGTTTTTTAAGCTCACAATAATCAGAAGATATATAATTATACGTAGTTAATAGATTTTTGAGTGGAGACCACCTACTTAATTTCAATTCGAAAGGTAAAATCCATTTTAGGTCATTTTGGGACAACTCCATTTTTTTTAAAAAGACTTTAACATATAGGTAGCTATCTATTGATATTTGATTAATAATATTTTTACGAGCATCATTCAAGGTTAAAGTATAGAAATATAGTTTTGTATCTCCAAAAATGTTTACATTCCACAGGTCAGATATTAGAATTTTGTGGGAATTAAATCGACGAAGACGTGATGCACTTCGGTATTATCTCGCATGAGATTTAGGTACCGATTCAATAATTGCCGTAGTACTACTGCTTTCCGGTATCGCACACCTGTTCCGTATTTTGGCGGATGACCTCGGTCAAATAGCTTACTCCTCTCGCCCCGAGGGGTCCATAAGGTAAAGTAGGATAAAAGAGCAAGGCTTTATGGAAGGAACATTGGAGTAAGAGAGTAAGGAAATGTAAGATAGGTCGAGTTTAAATATTAACAATTTACTAAGAAACGCGTGTGTTATACCGGGTGAACTTTTATATGCAAAATCATGGTAAATAAACCAAAATAAACAAAGTATTACCGAACTAATTATTAAATATCTTAAACTTTAAAGAAAACTTATGTTAACTAAAAATAAGTAAAATTAGCAAAAAGTAATAAAAGAAGAGAGAACGAAACATTCTCCCCAACCCTGAAAATACCCAGTTAAAGGTATTTTAAGAAGATATTGGTAAAGGGCATAATTTGACGAGAGGGCGTTTAAGCAAACCCGTAGGAGTTTTAACTACAGCCACCCTTGGAACCTGATCCTTGCCATAAATAACCTTTTCTATGCGTCCCATTAACCAATCTAATGGTCGGCGATTTTCATCTCGTATAAGCACCAAAGTACCACAATCAACTGGACCCGACAGCGGTTGAGTCCATTTAGACCGTTGTTGCAATGTATGGAGATACTCGCGGCTCCATCGTTTCCAAAAATGGGAATGTAATTGCAATAGAAGATTCCAACGCGATAATCTATTAGCAGGAACCTCTGTGTAGTCGGGATCAGGTAAACAAGTCGGGGGCTGCATATTCAGGAAATGCCCGGGGGTGAGTACAGATAGATCATTAGGATCTGTAGTAACAGGACATAGAGGGCGTGAATTAAGCACACTTTCTATTTGTACCACAAAAGTATTTAATTCTTCGTAGGTAAGAATTTGGTTACCGACGATTCGAGTTAAATGCGATTTAACGGATTTGATATTGGATTCGTATATGCCTCCAAAATGAGGACTTGCACTAGGTAAAAAATGCCAAACAATACCTTCCTTCGCAGCACAATCTTTAAAAATATCTTTCAAATAATTAGAACCGCCCACAAAGTTTGTACCGTTGTCCGAGTAAATATCAGTGACTTTTCCTCGCCGCGCGATAAATCGTCTGAGAGCCGCCAAAAATGCTTCTGTACTCAATTCAGATACTAGTTCAATATGCACAGCTTTAACCGCACAACATATGAATAAGGCTATGTATGCTTTGGTGGTCTTTGCACCACGAAGTTTACCCATGATTACAGAAAACGGACCACAAAAATCTATACCAATATGCGAAAACACACGATGTTGGCTCACGCGGTATTTTGGCAAGTCGCCCATAGGGGGTTGATAAGGAATAGGTTTGGTTTTCCAGCAAGTAAGGCATTTTGAAAGTACGCTATGAATGGCTTTTCGAGCATTAAGAATCCAAAAATTTTGTAAAAGCAAGTAATGAGTAGTATGTATACCACAATGTAAATTTGACACATGTATATGCTTAATAAGTAAATCGGTGAATTTACTTTTTCTTGGTATCAACAGGGGAAATTTTACATCAAATGCTAGCTCAGCATGACAAATGCGACCTCCCACTCTAAGAAATCCCTGACTATCTATAAAAGGTTTTAATTTTCTTAAAGATTTTGGTAATGCAACTTCACTTTTCAGTTTAGCTATTTCGGCAGCAAAATGTTCCAGTTGGATACATTTAGTAAGGCAAAGTAGAGCATTTTGTAATTCAGGAATAGTGATATATTCAAATGGCACAATTTCCTTTTTTTGAAATCGGTGACATATTCGAACAACATAAGCAACAATTCTTTGTATTTTAGCTAAAGAGTTAAATTTTTCCAGCAACGATTGAAATATACAGATTGTCTCTACCGCCAAAAAAGTTTTACTTTTCGCTTCTGAAAAAACTATGTCACATTCTGGAAGAGAGGCATTAAAAAGATTCAATGTTTCGAACGAGTATTTTAAAAATTCAGGTCCATTCCACCACAAATTGCAATTTAGAAGATCGAATGGGAACATTCCTCGAGTGCCGCAATCACTAGGATTATTTATGCCGGGGATGTGATACCAACAATCAGGAGAAATTCTTTTTTGTATATATGAAACACGATTAGCTACAAACTGTTTCCAAGAATGAGCAGAACCTTTGATCCAATGTAATGCGACGGTACTGTCAGAAAAGCAAAATATTTGATCAAAAGAATACCTTTGTGAGAGACTATGAGTAGTAAATTGGATTAGTTTTGTAAGAAGTACCATAGACAATAACTCTAGTCTAGGTATACCAATAGTTTGTAAAGGAGCAACCTTACTTTTACCGCAAAGCAAATAGTTTTGAATATTATTATTTTTATATAAGACACGAACGTAAAGTACGGCACAATAGGCCTTCTCAGAAGCATCACAAAATCCTATCAATTGGATTGAACGAGAGTCTCGTATATCAATGTGACGTAAAATTTTAAAATCATGTAGCAATTTCAATTCAGATTTATATTTTATCCATTTGAGGGTAACTTCTTTGGGTATTTCTTGATCCCAGGCAAGTTTTAGCTGCCACAAATGTTGAATCAATAGTTTTGCAAAGGTAGTAAGGGGGGTTAAATAACCCATTGGGTCAAAAATCTTACACAAATCAGAAAGTAATTTTCTTTTAGTAAGAGGCTCTATTACAGAGCAATCAAAGTGATAAAGAAATGCATCTGAAACCGGGCTCCATTTTAAGCCAAGGATTTTTAAAAAATTACGGTTTTCAGGGTCAAAAGAAAGCGATTCTGTCTGAATGTGATCTTCTGGTATGCCCTCCAATACTTTAGGGTTATTGGTAGCCCATTTTCGAACTAAAAAACCTGCTCGCATCAAAAGAGTAATAAGTTGATCTTTCATAAGTAGCAAAGTGTCCAAAGAGTCATGGGACCCATGTATATCATCAATATAAGATGAATGAATAATTAAATCACTAGCTAATGGCAAATCAGAATGATCATTAGCTAATTTTAGCAAGGTACGTATTGCAAGAAAGGGTGAGCAAGTTACCCCAAAAACAACAACATTAATCTCATAATCCGAGATTGGTTGGTCCGGTGAAAAACGCCATAAAATTCTTTGGAATTTTCGGTCCAAAGGATTTACTTGTATCATCCTATACATTGCTTTAATGTCGCAAGTGAAGACGTATTTACTAAAACGAAAATTCAATAGTATCGCTATCAAATCTTTTTGCAATTTAGGCCCCGTATAGAGCGCTTTATTTAAAGAAATCTTGTTAGGTGCACATGCACTAGCATCGTAAACAATTCTTACAGGCGTAGTAGAAGATTCCTTAAATATAGCATGATGTGGAATGTAGAAGAAATTATTAATTTCAGTAAATGCAGGCTGGGAAACGGCGTTCATATGTCCACAATCTAAATAATCACGCATTATTTCCGAGTATGCACTGCAGAAATGTTTATTTTGTAGCAAACGACGTTCGAGCGCATAAAAACGCTTTAAAGCCATCGTTCGTGTGTCTCCAAAATCAGGTGAAACAACTCGAAATGGCAACGAAACTATATAGCGACCTTGATGCGAAAGTGTAGTTGTTTCTTCAAAATATTTATGGCAATATTCTTCCTCCGGGCTAATACAGACAACTTCTGGAACCTTTTCAATTTCCCAGAATTTTTCCAAAGTTAAATCAAGATTAGAACCAGACGTTTTTGTAAAAAATGTTTTTTGCTTCTGCAAAATTGGAGAATTATTAGAAGTTTTCCCAACAATTGTCCAACCAAACAACGTATTTAAACAAACAGGATTATCGAAACCCATGCAAATTTTACCATCCCGCAAAATATAAGGAACAACGTCGTTACCTAAGAGTAAATGAATTGGTCCGGGCTTATTAAAATCTGGATCAGAAAGAGTAAGATTTCCTATTTGAGGACATTTAGTCAAAGAAATAGTGGTAGTAGGGATTTGATCGCAGATTTTATCCATGATAATAGCATTTACGTCGAAAGTTTCAGTAGAATTACAATGAGATCCAATAGTAAGGAAGACTCCTGATTTCGCAGAGGTACACATTTTATCTAGCCCCTCGAGAGTCATAGCAATATTAAATGTATGTAAACCAAGTTTGTTAACGCACGCTTTAGAAATAAAAGTATTTTGAGCACCAGTGTCTAGAATAGCTCTGAAAGATTGCCAATTTTGGAAAATATCTTTTATTTTTACTATTACTGTACCCAGTAAAATTTCTTGATTATTAATCATCATCCCGACTTTACTGACTTGTGAATCTGAGGACGTAGAGGCACGGATGTCAGAAGTAGAAGGTATTTGATTTTCTTCAATTTGATTATTATCTTGAAAATGTAAGAGACTGTGATGACCATGGTTACAATAGCGACATCGTCTTTTAGAAGTACACTGTGTCACAGTGTGTGCGGTTGCTAAGCAATTTATGCAAGCACGCTGCTTCTTAATAATATCATATCGTTCACCAGGAATTTTACTTAAAAATGTCGAACATTGATAAATAATATGCTTGCCTTTGCATAAAAAACAAGTAGGTGAAGACTGACTATGCACATGAAATGTTTTATTTCTGGTATTGGTATTTACATTACGAGGGTTATTCGAAAAATTAGATTTGGTAGCAGGCAAAATATTTGGTAATCCCTTTCTAGCAGGAACAGAAGAGAAAGCATTAGTAGCACATTCTAGTGCTGTACATTGTTTTAAGACAAAAGTTTTAACCGACTCATACTTGGGAATTTCATTAGTGCCCTGAGACTGCTCATATGCACGTCTAGTGTTAGAATCCAATCTATCAAGCATCATATAACACAAAATGAAATCCCACTCATTAGTTGGCAATTTCATAACCTTTAATGCAGCTATATGTTTGGTAAATGTATCAACCAGATTACGCAGAGTTTCTGCATTTTCTGTGGTAACTTTAGGAGAATTTTCAATAGCCTTCCAGTGGTTATAAGCTCTTAATCGAGGATTTTGATATCGCTCTATTATAGTAGTGTAGGCATTAAGATAATTTTCATGAAGTATAGGTATATCTGAAATTAAATCATGTGGTGGGCCGCTTAGACAAGAGAGAAGTAAATTAAATTTCTCGATAGTAGATACGGCTCTATTATTATGTACCATAGTATTAAAACTTTGTTGAAAGGTAGGAAAACCTGATATATCTCCGGAAAAGGTAGGTAATTTCATTTTAGGAATTAATGAATGATCTGACGCAATATTAGTTATAGCAGCAGGAGCAAAAGTGCTATTAAAAGGTGACATCGAGTCTTCTAATGGGGCTTCAAAAATGTCGAAAAACATAGTTTCAACCTCTTGAGATTTTACAAAAAAATTAGTTTGAATCTGATTTTCAATAGATAATTGACGTTCGTCTTCAGCTATCAAGGCTAGAAGAGAATTGTGGTGCCTTTCAAAATCTTTATTGATTTTTTTTATATTACGAAAACTAACTTTAAATTGATTTTGGAATGAAGCGTCAGCCTTAGCTTCCAGAGCAATTTGATGTATATGATTTAATTGATTTAAAGAGGTTTGTCTAAGAGCTTTGGCTCTGGCAATTTTTGTATCTGAATTAATCGGAGCCATTTCAACAAAGTAATAAATTAGGTAAAATCCACTCGATTAAACTTTAAAATAAAAAATACAAAAAAAGCAAGATATATTAAATATTATTTCGGCAATAGCAGTAAATTAAATTGACTAAATAAGTCAGCAATTGACTAAAATTAGTAGCAAAGTAAGTAGTAATAAGTAAATATAGTAAAGTAGCAGTAAGTATAGTAGAAAGATGAATTAAGTAGTAAAATGAGTAAGCAATTTCAACCTAAAATCGCAATCATAAATTTTGCATATAAAAGTAAAAAATCACTAAAAATGTGAATCTTTCACAAAAAAAATCTCCCCAAATCAGTTGTGCTTTTGCAGAATCCGGCTCGAAGGACCAAATGTTTCGGGCCTGTTTATAATATATGTTTAATTACTTAAATCAAGGTTATTTCGATCTTAATTATTTATCAAGTTATCAAGGCCAGACTGTAAAGAAATAGGGACGCTGCTCCAGTCACACTGAAATAAGGTGATCCCTCTGTTTTCGACGCACACCCCTAGTGATTATGTAATGAGCGAAATAAAATAGAAACAAAATAAGAAGAGACACAATTTAACGTAAAAGGAAAAAGAATGACTCGACTTACCCTAGTAATAGATGAAGTAAAGGATGTTAATATAAGGAACACCCCAATCAGCTTTCATTAAATCGACGAAGACGTGATGCACTTCGGTATTATCTCGCATGAGATTTAGGTACCGATTCAATAATTGCCGTAGTACTACTGCTTTCCGGTATCGCACACCTGTTCCGTATTTTGGCGGATGACCTCGGTCAAATAGCTTACTCCTCTCGCCCCGAGGGGTCCATAAGGTAAAGTAGGATAAAAGAGCAAGGCTTTATGGAAGGAACATTGGAGTAAGAGAGTAAGGAAATGTAAGATAGGTCGAGTTTAAATATTAACAATTTACTAAGAAACGCGTGTGTTATACCGGGTGAACTTTTATATGCAAAATCATGGTAAATAAACCAAAATAAACAAAGTATTACCGAACTAATTATTAAATATCTTAAACTTTAAAGAAAACTTATGTTAACTAAAAATAAGTAAAATTAGCAAAAAGTAATAAAAGAAGAGAGAACGAAACAATTACTCATAAGATCTTAAAAATTTCTTATGAAATTAAGTTACCCAAAGGCTTCATTGGCAAGTTCATTACTTTTTTGTTCACTATTTCTTTCGTCTGGACTTTCTCTAGGAAGAGGCACTGTTTTTGTTAAATATGCAGGTAAATTTGGAAAAATTTGAGGCACTGTAGAGCAAACTAATTTTGCTTTAACTCTAATCTTAGTGAGTGTGCCATCAGGTAAAAGATAATCATCTTTACGGATAATATCATTCCGGTCAAGATACTTGGGACAAACCACAGAATATTGAGTAGGAGCCCAATTATCTCTAGGTATGGCTTTTAAACATTTAATTTTAAGTTGTTCATCTTTGGGGAAGCCAAAAACAGAAATACTTCCGCCCCTGCTTTTAAACCACTTTTGTAATTAGATTTACATCCAGGAACAGAGCAGGGACTTGGCATGTTCAAAGGATTCGAATGAAATTTTTTTATGTAATTAACAACTTTTTTGCTATTGATCCGATTGGGATGAAATTTGGTATTTAGAGTTTATTTAGGATGCAAATAATAAATTTTGACAGATAATTGAAATTTGAGGTTCAGGTCACGTGACACCGTAACTCTTTTGCTATTGATCCGATTGCGTTGAAATTTGCTATTTAGAGTTTATTAAGGATGCAATTAATATACGTTGACAGATATTTGACATATAATAACACATTATATTGACACACAACGCGACTATATAACACATTATGGTTCTTTGAAGCATGATACCCCAACAACTGGTCCTCTCTTTCCTTGGCATAGAAACGTTGGCACTTTCGATTGACCAGACTTAAGTACACCTGGCAATTTGTGATTTTTTTTAAGAAATCCTCTAAGGCCCATCACTGACAGGACCTAAAAGTTCCAAACTGGTCCCCACGGACCAAAAGTATAGGAGCGAAGCGACTATACTTGTTACAATACGCTTCGCGTATTGTAAGAACGCATCCAGCTAAATTGAGGGATTTTCGGACCCTGCGTCACATAAACGCTAATAACTTTGGTTCTATCGCGAATTTGTTTTTCCGGTTTTTACCGTTATATGTAGGAAGGATGAGAGTATATAACGGTGAAAAAATTTTTTCGCCACGCCCACCCCGAAGGGGTGGGCATGGCAAAAAACGGTTTTTTGACAAAAAAAATTTGATTAAGTCGTTGTGGAAAACTGACCGGGCCGATTTTTCTGAAACTCATTGACGTTAAAGGCCTTTATATAAAGCAGCTCCTAAAGGGCGCTTTTTAAGATAAACCCTTTAGAAGTCGGATTTTTCTGTGAATGAATTTTGAACTTTTTGCGCGGTACCTCGCGGACTTAAACGGCCGTGGGGCCTAAACGGTAATGTTCCCGATAATGCGAATAAAACAGCCCTTTTCTACGTAAATGTAGCTTTCTTTTTTATCTTAACTATTTTTTTCCAAAAGAAACTCCTTCCGAGATAAACGAGCTCAAACTTAAAATTTTTTTTTTCGAAAAAAAAAAAGTGAATTTTTCGAGAAATAAATTTTTTTCTACTTCTAAAAAATTTTTTTAATTTTTTTTGTTTACACCGTTTGAAAGCTTAATCCTTTAGGATTAAATAGAGGTATTATTCATGGTGCTACGTATTATACGGGGTGAGCTGTGTTAACAAATATAAACCCCTTTTTGAGCCTTTTTTTGACCGTTTTTTTCTACTTTTCTTAATAACTCTTTATTGGCGGCACCTAGAAATTTCAAACTTTCAGCATTTTAAGAACTTTTTAAATCCTATTTTTCGACATAGTCTACAGTCTTCTACGTAGAGCAGTTTTTGCTCTACACCTTTTTTTAACTTTGACGCTTTATACCGGCATACCTATGACACCTACGGAAACCATTTTTTTTCTGAAATCACCGGACACTATCTGGCTATAATCCACTAAAAACCGTTTTTCTTCAAATGTTACCGTTGTTCCGCAATGCGCTGTTATTTAAGAAAAACCCCCAAAAATAAGCCGTTCCAATCAACCAGTCATACCCTCGAGACACAGGGAGCCAGCTCATGGTACAATAACGGTGGCGGTCCAGCACCAAATTGACCCAATGTAAAGGCATACGGACGACGTCATTATCGGGTCGCACATGGCCAGATGACGTAAGCGCGGGGTTTTCGGGGTATTGTGGCGGCAAATTCGGCCCCGTTTGCGCTACGAGTTAGAGTAGGAAAAGCGGTTTGAGAGAAGGATGGAGGATGTCTGGCAACAATTATAAACGCGTCGTGTTCGTCTCGTGACGTCATGAGTTATTTTATTAATGAATATTATTAGTATTATGGGGACAATTTTACGCGGTTTCTTGATAAATTACTAGGATAAATAAAATGAATATAAATATTAAGAAATATATATTTGAAATATACAGAGGGTATTGATATTACGGAACATTTATGAGGATAATAATAGTATATAAATAGAATTATACGGGGGGGTTTTAAGGTTTTAAGGCATTTATAAGGAAAATATTACTTATAATTATATTAATCATATTATAAAGGGTGTTTTAAGGTTTAAGGACATTGACAAGAAAGATAATATTTATAATAATAGTAATAGCAGCATAAAGGTTAGGACAAGGTATAAATATCTGGAAAAAAAATAATAGTAATAATAGTTTTATTTTAGTTAGGGTTCTTTTAGTGGGGGTTGCTAAATTGGTAATAAATTTATATTAATAGTTTATCAATTTAGAAAAAAAAGACATTGATGCGGTGTCAAAAAAAGGTGTATTTTTATATTTTTTTTACTATATTATTGAGGACACGGCTTTCATAGCTTCAATTCAATAAGTTGATAAATTTTTTTATTCGTTTTTTTTTTCTTTAAATTTTTTTTATTTTATTATAATTGCCTTTTAAAATAAAAATTAAAAAAAAAAAACAAGAAACAAACCACTTTTTCCTATCCTAATACATTGCTTCTTATGGGACCTGATTTTCCTCTTTAGATTGTGACACTCGTATGAATCGTGGAAAAATTTGTCATAAAGCTTTTTTACTAGTTTTTGAATGGTCTTTAACCAGAAAAAAGAAATTTTGAATTCGGAGCATATTTTGAAAAAATGGTCATTTTGACCCGGATTTTGTTCGAAAATCGAAAAATGCAAAGAAATAGGTTTTCCGTTCATTTTAGAGTCAAATCGGTAATAATCTTTTTTAAAGGTACTCTAAAGTAGTACAGGATAGGAAAATAAAAAATTAAAATTTTGCCATAGGGCTCTTGATAATTCGATATTTATGTTTTACAGTTTTTTTCAATTTTCTCCGATTCTATAATAGCTAGAACCAATTCGTTTTGACAGGCGAATACCTCTTAATATACCCAAGAACTTTTATTTAATACAAAAAGTTATCAGAGTTATAGTTTATTTATAAAAAAATAAAAACCATTTTTTCGAAATTTTTCGTGGGTATACCCCTTTCGATTTTCGACCAAAAAAAAAATTATTTTTTTATTGGGCTTTTTTACTGGAAATTGTTAGTTTAGGGCTTACTTTAAAATTTGCCAATAATCGTTTTAGGAAAAAAAATTGTACGGTGGGAAAAAACCAGTTTTCTTTTGTTTTTCCCACATTTTTACTATAGTATCGCGGGTTCTGTAGCTTTGATTCAATTCGTTTATGGTTTCTTTTATTCCTTATTCTTCTCCTGTCAATTCTTTTTATATCCAGTTACTATTGGTTCTCAAAAATAAAACTGAAAAATCAAAAAAATCCACGAAAAAACCCGGTTTTCTTATCCCCAAACATGAATTCTTATGGGACCTAATCTTTCTATTTATATTGTGGCACTCGTATGGATCGTGGAAAAATTTGTCATAAAGCTTTTTTACTAGTTTTTGAATGGTCTTTAACCAGAAAAAAGAAATTTTGAATTCGGAGCATGTTTTGAAAAAATGGTCATTTTGACCCGGATTTTGTTCGAAAATCGAAAAATGCAAAGAAATAGGTTTTCCGTTCATTTTAGAGTCAAATCGGTAATAATCTTTTTTAAAGGTACTCTAAAGTAGTACAGGATAGGAAAATAAAAAATTAAAATTTTGCCATAGGGCTCTTGATAATTCGATATTTATGTTTTACAGTTTTTTTCAATTTTCTCCGATTCTGTGATAGCTAGAACCGATTAGTTTTGACATACGGATATCTCGTAATATTCCCGAGAACTTTTGTTTGAAACAAAAAGTTCTCAGACTCACAGTTAATTCAGAAAAAAATAAAAATCATTTTTTCGAAATTTTTCGTGGGTATACCCCTTTCGATTTTCGACCAAAAAAAAAATTTTTTTTTTATTGAGTTTTTTTACTGGAAATTGTTAGTTTACGGTTTACTTTAAAATTTGCCATTAATCATTTTAGGAAAAAAAAATTGTACGGTGGGAAAAAGGAAGTTTTCTTTTGTTTTTCCCACATTTTTACTTATATCTCGGCTTCTATAGCTTCGATTCAATTCGTTTATGGTTTCTTTTATTTCTTATTCTTCTCCTGTCAATTCTTTTAATACTTTATTACTATTGGCTCTCAAAAATAAAACTGAAAAATCAAAAAAATCCACGAAAAAACCCGGTTTTCTTATCCCCAAACATGAATTCTTATGGGACCTAATCTTTCTATTTATATTGTGGCACTCGTATGGATCGTGGAAAAATTTGTCATGAAGCTTTTTTACTAGTTTTTGAATGGTCTTAAACCAGAAAAAAGAAATTTTAAATTCAGAGCATATTTTGAAAAAATGATCATTTTGACCCCGGATTTTGTTCGAAAATCGAAAATTGCAAAGAAATAGGGTTTCTGTTCATTTTAGAGTCAAATTGGTAATAACCTTTTTTAAAGGTACTCTGAAGTAGTGCAGGATAGAAAAATAAAAAATTGATATTTTTCCATAGGGCTCTTGATAATTCGATATTTATGTTTTACAGTTTTTTGCAATTTTCTCCGATTCTATAATAGCTAGAACCGATTCGTTTTGACATACGGATACCTCGTAATATTCCCGAGAACTTTTGTTTGAAACAAAAAGTTCTCAGACTCACAGTTAATTCAGAAAAAAATAAAAATCATTTTTTCGAAATTTTTCGTGGGTATACCCCTTTCGATTTTCGACCAAAAAAAAAATTTTTTTTTTATTGAGTTTTTTTACTGGAAATTGTTAGTTTAGGGCTTACTTTAAAATTTGTCAATAATCATTTAAAAAAAAAAAAATTGTACCGTGGGAAAAAACCAGTTTTCTTTTGTTTTTCCCACATTTTTACTAATATCTCGGCTTCTATAGCTTCGATTCAATTCGTTAATAGTTTCTTTTATTACCGATTCTTTTCCTGTTAATTCTTTTTATATTTTATTACAATTGCTTTTCAAAATAAAAATGGAAAATAAAAAAAATCGACATAAAAACCTAGTTGTCTTATCCCAATACCCTAATAAATGGGACCCTCTTTTCCCTTTATCTTGTGGCACGTATAAATCGTGGAAAATTTACTTAATAAACTTTTCTACTAAGTTTTGCATGGCCTTTAAGGTAAAAAAAGAAGTTTTGAATTTTAAGCATAATTTGAAAACGCAAATAAAATTATTTTGAAATCAGCGATTATCTGCATACTTTGGTGAATACGCCATAACTTTCATCAGTACGACAGTGAATTAATTGATGAGTTGATTCAGCATATCCACCCTAGATGTCGCTAAAGAATTAACATTAATATTTTTAGTATATTTTTTTTTATCTTGGATGGCCTTTTTAATAGAAAGGTTTACTTTACTTACACTCATGAGACCTAAACTTTTTTGCTCTTGGTTTAACCTGGCTTTTTAGGGCAGAGCCTATTCCCTTCACCAAAAATGTAGGAAATAGAGAAAATAATATTGTCATTTGCCAATAACGACCTTTATTCTCCTTAATGTTTTTAGGCTCTAATGCTACATAACATACAATCATAATTTTTAATGAAGATATTACGTGTGTGTTTATATTATGTGTTATGCTTTAATACATGTTGTCCTTATCTTAATAAAAAAATTTATATATGTACATATAATTTCTGCATATTCTATGTGAAGTATTCAATTATTATTTAAATAATATATAAAACTAATTAACTTAATAAGATTACAAAAATATTTATTACATGTCAAACCTGTATACAACTGAACTTTGTCATGATTATTTTTTATGTGCTCATATGAAAAACTTAATTTTAACTTCTGCACTTTTTTCTTTCACATCCTCCAGTTTTTTGCGGCAAAATGAATTTTAGCTCTGCTGTTGGTGCAAAATTGAAATCATGTCCCTTACTGGAATTTGACACCGGCTCACCTTCTACAAAATTGTTGACAGTGTTTCTGTTTGAAGTACCATGCTTCAAAGAAGTGGACGAACTTGTACTGGGTATAGATATGTTTGTACTAAGCAATTCTGTATTTACCTTGAAAAAAATCAAGCTTTGAAATAAATAAAAATAAGTTGGAAGTATATACTTACCTAGGTTTTTGACAATTTCTTTAATTTCTCCTTGGTTAACCTCTTTGCATGTGGAAAAGTAGTGAGGCCATTCATTGTATTTTTGTCAACAATTACATACCAATGCATGGACTGAAGGTTTTTTATCCATTTGCCTACAAGGAACAAAATTTATAAATTACCTCATTTAGGTATTAAAAAAAATGAAAGATTTAGTAAAAATACCTTAGTACCTATTCCTTGGCAAAGATATTCATTTTTCTTTTTCCAGGGGCTCTTTTGAAAATTTAAAGATATGACAGGTCCGTTTTTCGCTATGATGCTTTCAATCTGGTGCAAAACACATAACCTTTGTTGGTGTAGTCCACTAAAATAACAAAAACAAAATCAAATATAACAATCAAAACATTATGACATAACCTTAAAATGTATGTATTTTCATAAATTTCAGGATTATTCACTAAAAATTGGTAATTATGAAACTGAATTAAAAAAAAAAACTTGTATGTGTGTAATTGTGATACTTACATTTTATTTTCATATAGGAAAGTAAGAAAGATGCGGAGACTTAAAAATATCTTCCAACATTTGTTTGGATTTTGGGAACTTCCGTTGCCGGTGGCGTTTATGCTTGTGGGCCGGAAAGTGACATTGAAATGACAAGTGAAAGTCTCTTCGTCTTCTTCTTTTTTTCTTCGATTTTTATGGCTTAAGCCCGATAGCAACCAACGTGAGTCAGAATTATGCAAAAACATGTTAAGGTGGCTTTACATAAAGGAATTAAGCTGTTTATACCAATAATACCAAAGTTGTCAATTCATTTTTTTAGGCATAATTAACAATTAAATTGTAAATAATGGCTGAGAGTTAAAGGGTACACTTTATATTATTAAAATTAATAATAGACAGAATTTTATAACTTAATTGCCACCGAATAGATGTAACTATTTGGTAGTATACTACATTTTTCAATCGGACCAAAGCATTTTTTTTAAAAATATTTCCAATGTTGATCTGGTTTACGATTTTATTACCGATTCATTTTAGAACCCTGACATAATTTTGATATATGTAGGTTTTGAGAATATTTTCTACTAAACTAAAATTAAAGAGCGGAGCGTATTGTAACACATCATGGTTCTCTGAAGCATGATACCGAGAAATAAGTTAGTAATATTTCAATGAAATTTATTTTTGATTATAATATATAATAAGACCTTTCCTTTTCTCTCTGTATTTACTATAGATTGACGAAAAACAAAGAAAAACACAAAGTCACGGTCTCACAACATGTAATTAAACGGGCTACACGTGTTTCGCTCTAGTTGGAGCATCATCAGTTACAGCATAAGTGTGTGGATGGCTTCTAAAGGCCTGATGATGCTCTAACTAGAGCGAAACACGTGTAGCCCGTTTAATTACATGTTGTGAGACCGTGACTTTGTGTTTCGTCAATTTTGTATGTTGGTCTCTTACAGAATAATGGATGAGATTTTTGGATTTATTATAGATGTTAATGTTTTCCAAGTACTAAAAAAAGAAAAAGTTGGGTAGAGCACCATGCCGAGGCTAAGGTTTGAACTCAGAGCCTTATGAGGGTACGGCAGGTCTCTTCCCCACTGCGTGTTTAGGGCACTCCTTGGATAATTTTGGAGATTTTTTTTTGTAGTACTGACAAAAATTTTTAAAATTTCTACTGGTCCCCACGGACTAAAGTAGACGCGAAGCGTCTACTTGTTATATAGGAGCGTCTGCGACTATATTATGCACGCGACCTCGGGTCCGAAAAATCGTGTTTTTTTGGAAATAAAAATTCATATCTTTGGCTGTATGGCTAGCGAAACGATGAAATTTGGCATAGGGTCTCTCAATACATTGGGAATGATGGATCCGTAAAGGAATTTTTTTTACGGTACCACCAAACGGAGCGGTACTGTCTCAAAGTCAAAAATTCGTAAAAAAACGGGTCAAAATTCATTTTTGCACGAGATCTCAATTTTAACGCTGTCAAAAAAATTGAAATTTTTAGGCATAAAAGACTTTATAGTAATTCATGTCTGTATACTTTTTGGGCCCGATCGGTATACAGGGTGAGTTGTTATAAGCGAACAAAAGTGACTAAAAAAAAAATTCAAACTTCTCCAGAGGCTAAAAAAAAATTTTTATAAAAAAATTGTTTCGGCGAAAAGACTTTATTTTATAAGAGATTTGACATACTTGGAGCTTTTTTTTGTAAAAAATTTATTTTACGAGTTCTGGCATTTTCAGTTTTTTGGGATTTTCCGCCAAACGATACTTATTTTGGGAAATTTTTTTTTTTCAAAAAATAACTTCATCCTTTACCTTTCATATGGCATATAACCGAAATTTTTGGGAACCATACAGGGCGAGCAATAATGAACTTTACCCATGAAGGTCCGACCCGAAAATCACATTTTATTTAATAACTTTTTCGTAGTGGCATCTGGACCATTTATATTCTCAGGCATTAAATACTTTAATAACCCCAGTATTTGTGTAAAATTACAATCTTCCAACTTTAATAGGTTCTGAGCAATTCGAATTTTCGCGTTTAATTCATTTGCCGCGTCCCTGTACATGGTGAAAAGATCAGACATCGTCTAAAAGATCCGAAATTTTGTTTTACAACACATACTAAAATTTCAGGGTTCCAGCGATAGTACAAGTACCCGAAAAATGCGATTTTATGAAAAAAGTCCATTTTTTTGCGTTTTTGCAGGTAATTGGAGGTGTCAACCTAAACTCTGATGAAATGGCTAGTGGGAACAATACTTTGACGCATGGTGGATACAAATTTTTTGCTCGTGACAGGTGGCCGGGACTTGGTCGGGTTTTTTGTAAAATTATGAATGAAAATGAACCGGAAACGATCAGGGAAAGGAAGCACCGAATCAGAAAATGAATGGGCTTTCCGAATCTGTGCATATCAATTGGGGAAATTGTGTATTGCGGCCAGGAAAATTCGGCAAACATTTTGACGTCTTCGAAAAATGCCGTTTTTTTGAAAAGTCAGTGGTTTCATACCGGGGTGAGACGAAATGAAATTTGCCCGATTATTTTATTAAAATTATTCGAATATATACACGGGTCAGTCGTAATGATCTATTTAATTTAAAATAAAAATTTAGATATTTGGTGAGTTTTTACCATTTAATTTATTATTAATAAATGTTAATAATTCTTAAACATTGCTTTTGGGTTATAAATAAAATTTTTTTGAAATTATTGATTTTTAAGGTTAGTCGAGTATCATAACTTTTTTGGTATTGGTGCGATTTGGTTGAAATTTGGTACCTATTACCTATTTCGGATAAGATTAATAAATTTTTACAGATATTTGACACGACTATATTTTAAGGTCACGTGACTACCTTAACTTTCTTCCTATTTGTCCGATTTGATTGAAATTTGGTATTTGGGGTTTATTTAGGATGCAAGTAATAATTTTTCACAGATATTTGACATTTGACTTCCGGGTCACGTGACTATTGGTACTTTTTTGCTATTGGTCTGATTGGGTTCAAATTTGGTATTTGGGGTTTATTTAGGATGCAATTATTAATTTTTGACAGATATTTGACATTTGACTTCCGGGTCACGTGACTATTGTAACTTTTTTGCTATGAGTCCGATTGGGTTCAAATTTGGTATTTATGCTTTATTTAGGATACAATTAATAAATTTTAACAGATAATTGACAAATTATATTTTAAAGTCACGTGACTTTGATAATTCTTTTGCTATTGATCCGATTGGGTTGAAATTTAGTATTTAGGCTTTATTTAGGATGCAAGTAATAAATTTTGCCAGAAATTAGACATATTGAATTTTAAAGTCACGTGACTTCCATAACTTTTTTGCTATTGATCCGATTGGGTTCAAATTTGGAATTTGGGGTTTATTTAGGATGCAATTGTTGATTTTTTACAAAATTTTAAAATATTAAGTTCTAGGGTCACGTGATTATCAAAATTTCCTATTCGATTGAAATTTGCTATTAGATGTTTTGTATATAATTATCGATAATATTTTTTATTACCCTATTGCTTTTATCTTAATTAGTTAAATTATTTCTTAAATTTGCCTTTAAAAAAAAATTAAAAAATCACCGGTTCGAATACATAGGCTTTAAAGGGAACATATCTTCTTTCGTAATATAGTAGCATTATTATAGATTTTGAAAAATTTTGTCATAAAGCTTTTTCATTACTTTTTGAATGGTCTTTAGCCAGAAAAAAGAAATTTTGAATTTGGAGCATATCTTGAAAAATTTTCATTTTGGGCCGGATTTTGTTTGAAAATCGATAAATGCAAATAAATAGGTTTTCTGTTCATTTTAGAGTCAAATCGATAATAACCTTTTTGAAAGGTATCCTGAAGTAGTACAAGATAGAAAAATAAAAAGTTGAAATTTTTCCATAGGGCTCTTGATAATTCGATATTTATGATTAATAGTTTTTTTCAATTTTCTCCGATTCTGTGATAGCTATAATCAATTCGTTTTAACAGTCGAATTCCTCGTAATATTCCCGAGAACTTTTATTTAAAAGAAAAAGTTGTCAGAGTTATAGTTTATTTAGAAAAAAATAAAAACCATTTTTTCGCAATTTTTCATGGCTATACCCCTGTCGATTTTGGAGCAAAAAAAAAAATTTTTTTCTTGGGTTTTTTTTACTGGAAATTGCCAACTTAGGGCTTACATTATAAGTTGTCAGTTATCATTTAAAAAAAAAAAAAAATTCTACCGTGGGAAAAAACGAGTTTTCTTTTATTTTTTTTTACATTTTTACTAATATCTCGACTTCTATAGCTTCGATTCAATTCGTTGATGGTTTCTATTATTCCTTATTCTCCTCCTGTTAATTCTTTTTATATTTTATTACAATTGCCGTTCGGAATAAAACTGAAAAATTTTAAAAATCGACGTAAATACATAGACTCTTATGGGACCTAATATTTCTCTTTATATTGTGGCACTCGTATAAATCATGGAAAATTTTGGCATTAAGCTTTTTTACTAGTTTTTGAATGGTCTTTAACTAGAAAAAAGAAATTTTGAATTCGGAGCATATTTTGAAAAAATTGTCATTTTGACCCCGGATTTTGTTCGAAAATCGAAAGATGTAAAGAAATAGGTTTTCCGTTCATTTTAGAGTCAAATTGGTAATAATCTTTTTTAAAGATACTCTGAAGTAGTACAGGATAGAAAAATAAAAAATTGAAATTTTTCCATAGGGCTCTTGATAATTCGATATTTATGTTTAATAGTTTTTTCCAATTTTCTCTGATTGTATAATAGCTAGAACCGATTCGTTTTAACGCACGGATACCTCGTAATATTTCCGAAAACTTTTGTTTAAGACAAAAAGTTGTCAGAGTTATATTTTATTTATAAAAAAATAAAAACCATTTTTTTAAAATTTTTCGTGGGTATACCCCTTTCGATTTTCGACCAAAAAAAAAAAATTTTTTCTTGGGTTTTTTTTTGTGAAAATTGCCAGTTTAGGGCCAAAAATTAGAATTTGTCAATAATTATTTTAAGAAAAAAAATGATACCGTGGGAAAAAACCAATTTTCTTTTGTTTTTCCCACATTTTTACTAATATCTCGGCTTCTATAGCTTCGATTCAATTCGTTGATGGTTTCTTTTATTTCTTATTCTCCTCCTGTCAATTCTTTTAATATTTTATGACTATTATTGTTGAAAATAAAAAGAAAAATTAAAACAAATCGACGTAAAATCCCGTTTGTTCTATTTCAAGAAATAGACCCTTATGGGAACTTCTCTCTGAATTTGGTATTTATGGTTTATTTAGGATACAACTAATAAATTATGACAGATAACTGACACTTAAGTTTCAGCCTAGGTCACGTGACTACCGTAACTTTTTTGCTATTGGACCGATTCTGTTCGAATTTGGTATTCAGGCTTTATTTAGAATACAATTAATATACTTTCACAGATATTTGAAATATAAGACAGTATATTGACACACAACGCGACTATATAACAAATTATGGTTCTTTGAAGCATGATACCCCAACCACTGGTCCTCTCTTTCCTTGGCAGGTAAACGTTAGCCTCCCCGACTCACCTAAATACACCTGATAGTTTTTGATTTTTTTTTTAATTACCTTATGCCTTTTCACAGACAAGACCTAAAGGTTCCAAACTGGTCCCCACGGACCAAAAGTATAGGAGCGAAGCGACTATACTTGTTATATAGGAGCGTCTGCGACTATATTATGCACGCGGGCCCGGGTCCGAAAAATCGTGTTTTTTTGGAAATAAAAATTCATATCTTTGGCTGTATGGCTAGCGAAACGATGAAATTTGGCATAGGGTCTCTCAATACATTGGGAATGATGGATCCGTAAACGAATTTTTTTTCCGGTACCACCAAACGGAGCGGTACTGTCTCAAATTCAAAAATTCGTAAAAAAATTGGTAAAAATCGAGTTGCTCACGAGATCTCAATTTTAAAGCGTTCAATCGAGTTGAAATTTTCAGGATATATGGGTTCTTGGGGCTTACGTGTCTGTATACTTTTTGAGCCCGATCGGTATACAGGGTGAGTTGTTATAAGCGAACAAAAGTGACTAAAAAAAAAATTCAAACTTCTCCAGAGGCTAAAAAAAAATTTTTATAAAAAAAGTGTTTCGGCGAAAAGACTTCATTTTATAAGAGATTTAACATACTTGGAGCTTTTTTTTGTAAAAAATTTATTTTACGAGTTCTGGCATTTTCAGTTTTTTGGGATTTTCCGCCAAACGATACTTATTTTGGGAAAATTTTTTTTTTCAAAAAATAACTTCATCTTTTACCTTTTATATGCCATATAACCGAAATTTTTGGGAACCATACAGGGCGAGCAATAATGAACTTTACCCATGAAGGTCCGACCCGAAAATCACATTTTATTTAATAACTTTTTCGTAGTAGCATCTGGACCATTTATATTCTCAGGCATTAAATACTTTAATAACCCCAATATTTATGTAAAATTACAATCTTCCAACATTAATAGGTTCTGAGCAATTCGAATTTTCGCGTTTAATTCATTTGCCACGTCCCTGTACATGGTGAAAAGATCAGACATCATCTAAAAGATCCGAAATTTTGTTTTACAACACATACTAAAATTTCAGGGTTCCAGCGATAGTACAAGTACCCGAAAAATGCGATTTTATGAAAAAAGTCCATTTTTTTGCGTTTTTGCAGGTAATTGGAGGTGTCAACCTAAACTCTGATGAAATGGCTGGTGGGAACAATACTTTGACGCATGGTGGATACAAATTTTTTGCTCGTGACAGGTGGCCGGGACTTGGTTGGGTTTTTTGTAAAATTATGAATGAAAATGAACCGGAAACGATCAGGGAAAGGAAGCACCGAATCAGAAAATGAATGGGCTTTCCGAATCTGTGCATATCAATAGGGGAAATTGTGTATTGCGGCCAGGAAAATTCGGCAAACATTTTGACGTCTTCGAAAAATGCCGTTTTTTTGAAATGTCAGTGTCTTTATACCGGGGTGAGACGAAATGAAATTTGCCCGATTATTTTATTAAAATTATTCGAATATATACACGGGTCAGTCGTAATGATCTATTTAATTTAAAATAAAAATTTCGATATTAGGTGAGTTTTTACTATTTAGTTTATTATTAATATATGCTAATAATTCTTAAACATTGCTTTTGGGATATAAATAAAATTTTTTTGAAATTATTGATTTTTAAGGTTAGTCGAGTATCATAACTTTTTTGGTATTGGTGCGATTTGGTTGAAATTTGGTACCTAGTACCTATTTCGGATAAGATTAATAAATTTTTACAGATATTTGACATGACTATGTTTTAAGGTCACGTGACTACCTTAACTTTCTTCCTATTTGTCCGATTTGATTGAAATTTGGTATTTGGGGTTTATTTAGGATGCAATTATTAATTTTTCACAGATATTTGACATTTGACTTCCAGGTCACGTGACTATTGTAACTTTTTTGCTATGAGTCCGATTGGGTTCAAATTTGGTATTTATGCTTTATTTAGGATACAATTAATAAATTTTAACAGATAATTGACATATTGAATGTTTAAGTCACGTGACTTCCATAACTTATTTGCTATTGTTCCGATTGGGTTGAAATTTAGTATTTGGGCTTTATTTAGGATGCAAGTAATAAATTTTGACAGAAATTTGACATGTTGAATTTTTTAAGTCACGTGACTTCCATAACTTTTTTGCTATTGATCCGATTGGGTTGAAATTTAGTATTTGGGCTTTATTTAGGATGCAAGTAATAAATTTTGACAGAAATTTGACATGTTGAATTTTTTAAGTCACGTGACTTCCATAACTTTTTTGCTATTGATCCGATTGGGTTCAAATTTGGAATTTGGGGTTTATTTAGGATGCAATTGTTGATTTTTTACAAAATTTTAAAATATTAAGTTCTAGGGTCACGTGACTATCAAAATTTCCTATTTGATTAAAATCTGCTATTAGATGATATGTATATATTTATAGATAATATTTCGTATTACCCTATTCCTTTTATCTTAATTAGTTAAATTATTTCTTAAATTTGCCTTTCAAAAAAAAATAAAAAAATCATCGGTTCGAATACATAGGCTTTAAAGGGAACTTATCTTCTTTCATAATATTGTAGCATTATTATAGATTTTGAAAATTTTTGTCATTAAGCTTTTTCATTACTTTTTGAATGGTCTTTAGCCAGAAAAAAGAAATTTTGAATTTGGAGCATGTTTTGAAAAAATTTTCATTTTGGGCCGGATTTTGTTCGAAAATCGAAAAATGCAAAGAAATAGGTTTTCTGTTCATTTTAGAGTCAAATCGATAATAATCTTTTTGAAAGGTATCCTAAAGTAGTACAAGATAGAAAAATAAAAAAATGAAATCTTTCCATAGGGCTCTTGATAATTCGATATTTATGATTTATAGTTTTTTACAATTTTCTCCGAATCTGTGATAGCTGTAATCAATTAGTTTTAACATTCGAATACCTCGTAATATTCCCTAGAACTTTTGTTTAAGACAAAAAGTTGTCAGAGTTATAGTTTAGTTAGAAAAAAATAAAAACCATTTAATCACAATTTTTCATGGCTATACCCCTTTCGATTTTGGAGCAAAAAAAAAATTTTTTTTCTTGGGTTTTTTTTAATGGATATTGCCAACTTAGGGCTTACATTATAATTTGTCAGTTATCATTTTAAGAAAAAAAATGCTACCGTGGAAAAAAACGAGTTTTCTTTTATTTTTTTTTCACAGTTTTACTAATATCTCGACTTCTAGAGCTTCGATTCAATTTGTTGATGGTTTTTATTATTCCTTATTCTCCTCCTGTTAATTCTTTTTATATTTTATTACAACTGCCTTTCGAAATAAAACTGAAAAATTAAAAAAATCGACGTAAAAGCCCGGTTGTCTTATCCCTGTACATAGGCTCTTATGGAACCTAATTTTTCCCTTTATATTATGGCACTCGTATAAATCGTGGAAAATTTTGTCATAAAGCTTTTTTATTAGTTTTTAAATGGTCTTTAACCAGAAAAAAGAAATTTTGAATTCGGAGCATATTTTGGAAAAATGGTCATTTTGACCCCGGATTTTGTTCGAAAATCGAAAAATGCAAAGAAATAGGTTTTCCGTTCATTTTAGAGTCAAATTGGTAATAATCTTTTTTAAAGATACTCTGAAGTAGTACAGGATAGAAAAATAAAAAACTGAAATTTTTCCATAGGGCTCTTGATAATTCGATATTTATGTTTAATAGTTTTTTTCAATTTTCTCCGACTGTATAATAGCTAGAACCGATTCGTTTTAACGCACGGATACCTCGTAATATTCCCGAAAACTTTTGTTTAAGACAAAAAGTTGTCAGAGTTATATTTTATTTAAAAAAAAATAAAAACCATTTTTTCGCAATTTTTCATGGTTATACCCCTTTCGATTTTCGACCAAAAAAAAATTTTTTTTTTCTTGGGTTTTTTTTACGTGAAATTGCCAACTTAGGGCTTACATTATAATTTGTCAATAATTATTTTAAGAAAAAAAAATGATACCGTGGGAAAAAACCAGTTTTCTTTTGTTTTTTCCCACATTTTTACTAATCTCTCGGCTTCTATAGCTTCGATTCAATTCATTGATGGTTTCTTTTATTTCTTATTCTCCTCCTCTCAATTCTTTTGATATTTTATTACTATTACATTTCAAAATAAAAAGAAAAATTAAAACAAATCGACGTAAAATCCCTGTTTGTTCTATTTCAAGAAATAGACCCTTATGGGAACTTCTCTCTGAATTTGGTATTTATGGTTTATTTAGGATACAACTAATAAATTATGACAGATAACTGACATTTAAGTTTCAGCCTAGGTCACGTGACTACCGTAACTTTTTTGCTATTGGTCCGATTCTGTTCGAATTTGGTATTCAGACTTTATTTAGAATACAATTAATATACTTTCACAGATATTTGAAATATAAGACAGTATATTGACACACAACGCGACTATATAACAAATTATGGTTCTTTGAAGCATGATACCCCAACAACTGGTCCTCTCTTTCCTTGGCAGGTAAACGTTAGCCTCCCCGACTCACCTAAGTACACCTGATAGTTTTTGATTTTTTTTTTATTACCTTATGGCTTTTCACAGACAAGACCTAAAGGTTTCAAACTGGTCCCCACGGACCAAAAGTATAGGAGCGAAGCGACTATACTTGTTATATAGGAGCGTCTGCGACTATATTATGCACGCCACCTCGGGTCCGAAAAATCGTGTTTTTTTGCAAATAAAAATTCATATCTTTGGCTGTATGGCTAGCGAAACGATGAAATTTGGCATACGGTCTCTCAATACATTGGGAATGATGGATCCGTAAACGAATTTTTTTTCGGGTACCACCAAACGGAGCGGTACTGTCTCAAAGTCAAAAATTCGTAAAAAAACGGGTCAAATTCCTTTCAGACGCGAGAACTCAAATAAAAAGCCTTTAAAAAACTTTAAATTTTTAGGACATAAGGGTCGGTGGGGGCTTAAGAACTGTATACTTTTTGGGCCAGATCGGTATACAGGGTGAGTTGTTATAAGCGAACAAAAGTGACTAAAAAAAAAATTCAAACTTCTCCAGAGGCAAAAAAAAAATTTTTATAAAAAAAGTGTTTCGGCGAAAAGACTTCGTTTTATAAGAGATTTAACATACTTAAAGCTTTTTTTTGTAAAAAATTTATTTTACGAGTTCTGGCATTTTCAGTTTTTTGGAATTTTCTGCCAAACGATACTTATTTTGGGAATTTTTTTTTTTTCAAAAAATAACTTCATCTTTTACCTTTCATATGCCATATAACCGAAATTTTTGGGAACCATACAGGGCGAGCAATAATGAACTTTACCCATGAAGGTCCGACCCGAAAATCACATTTTATTTAATAACTTTTTAGTGGTGGCACCTGGACCATTTATATTCTCATGGATTAAATACTTTAATAACCCCATTATTTGTGTAAAATTACAATCTTCCAACTTTAATAGGTTCTGAGCAATTCGAATTTTCGCGTTTAATTCATTTGCGGCGTCCCTGTACATGGTGAAAAGATCAGACATCATCTAAAAGATCCGAAATTTTGTTTTACAACACATACTAAAATTTCAGGGTTCCAGCGATAGTACAAGTACCCGAAAAATGCGATTTTATGAAAAAAGTCCATTTTTTTGCGTTTTTGCAGGTAATTGGAGGTGTCAACCTAAACTCTGATGAAATGGCTGGTGGGAACAATACTTTGACGCATGGTGGATACAAATTTTTTGCTCGTGACAGGTGGCCGGGACTTGGTCGGGTTTTTTGTAAAATTATGAATGAAAATGAACCGGAAACGATCAGGGAAAGGAAGCACCGAATCAGAAAATGAATGGGCTTTCCGAATCTGTGCATATCAATTGGGGAAATTGTGTATTGCGGCCAGGAAAATTCGGCAAACATTTTGACGTCTTCGAAAAATGCCGTTTTTTTGAAAAGTCAGTGGTTTTATACCGGGGTGAGACGAAATGAAATTTGCCCGATTATTTTATTAAAATTATTCGAATATATACACGGGTCAGTCGTAATGATCTATTTAATTTAAAATAAAAATTTAGATATTAGGTGAGTTTTTACTATTTAGTTTGTTATTAATAGATGTTAACAATTCTTAGACATTGCTTTTGGGATATAAATAAAATTTTTTTGAAATTATTGATTTTTAAGGTTAGTCGAGTATCATAACTTTTTTGGTATTGGTGCGATTTGGTTGAAATTTGGTACCTAGTACCTATTTCGGATAAGATTAATAAATTTTTACAGATATTTGACATGACTATGTTTTAGGGTCACGTGACTACCTTAACTTTCTTCCTATTTGTCCGATTTGATTGAAATTTGGTATTTGGGGTTTATTTAGGATGCAATTATTAATTTTTCACAGATATTTGACATTTGACTTCCAGGTCACGTGACTATTGTAACTTTTTTGCTATTGGTCTGATTGGGTTCAAATTTGGTATTTGGGCTTTATTTAGGATGCAATTATTAATTTTTGACAGATATTTGACATTTGACTTCCGGGTCACGTGACTATTGTAACTTTTTTGCTATGAGTCCGATTGGGCTCAAATTTGGTATTTGGGCTTTATTTAGGATACAATTAATAAATTTTGACAGATAATTGACAAATTATATTTTAAAGTCACGTGACTTTCATAATCCTTTTGCGATTGATCCGATTGGGTTGAAATTTAGTATTTGGGCTTTATTTAGGATGCAAGTAATAAATTCTGACAGGAATTTGACATATTAAATTTTAAAGTCACGTGACTTCCATAACTTATTTGCTATTGATCCGATTGGGTTGAAATTTGGTATTTAGAGTTTTATTAGGATGCCATTATTGAATTTTTACAAATTTTTAAAATATTGCGTTTTTAAGTCACGTGACTATCAAAATTTCTTTCGTATTCGCCCGATTTGATTGAAATTTCCTATTAGATTATATGTATATATTTATAGATAATATTTTGTAGTACCCTATTGCTTTTAACTTAATTGTTTCTTAGATTTACCTTTGAAAAACAAATTAAAAAATCATCGGTTGGATATGCTTTAAAGGGAACTTATCTTCTTTCATAATATTGTAGCATTATTATAGATTTTGAAAATTTTTGTCATTAAGCTTTTTCATTCCTTTTTGAATGGTCTTTAGCCAGAAAAAAGAAATTTGGAATTTGGAGCATGTTTTGAAAAAATTTTAATTTTGGGCCCGGTTTTGTTCGAAAATCGATAAATGCAAATAAATAGGTTTTCTGTTCATTTTAGAGTCAAATCGATAATAACCTTTTTAAAAGGTATCCTGAAGTAGTACCTGATAGAAAAATAAAAAAATGAAATTTTTTCATAGGGCTCTTGATAATTCGATATTTATATACAATTTTCTCCGAATCTGTGATAGCTATAATCAATTAGTTTTAACATTCGAATACCTCGTAATATTCCCTAGAACTTTTGTTTAAGGCAAAAAGTTGTTAGAGTTATAGTTTAGTTAGAAAAAAATAAAAACCATTTTTTCACAATTTTTCACGGCTATACCCCTTTCGATTTTGGAGCAAAAAAAAAATTTTTTTTTCTTGGGTTTTTTTTACTGGAAATTGCCAACTTAGGGCTTGCATTATAATTTGTCAATTATCATTTTAAGAAAAAAAATGGTACCGTGGAAAAAAAACGAGTTTTCTTTTATTTTTTTTCACATTTTTACTAATATCTCGACTTCTATAGCTTCGATTCAATTCGTTGATGGTTTTTATTATTCCTTATTCTCCTCCTGTTAATTCTTTTTATATTTTATTACAATTGCCTTTCGAAATAAAACTGAAAAATTAAAAAAATCGACGTAAAATCCCGGTTGTCTTATCCCTATACATAGGCTCTTATGGAATCTAATTTTTCCTTTTATATTATGGCACTCGTATAAATCGTGGAAGATTTTGTCATAAAGCTTTTTTATTAGTTTTTGAATGGTCTTTAACCAAAAAAAAGAAATTTTGAATTCGGAGCATATTTTGGAAAAATGGTCATTTTGACCCCGGATTTTGTTCGAAAATCGAAAAATACAGAGAAATAGGTTTTCCGTTCATTTTAGAGTCAAATTGGTAATAATCTTTTTTAAAGATACTCTGAAGTAGTACAGGTTAGAAAAATAAAAAATTGAAATTTTTCCATAAGGCTCTTGATAATTCGATATTTATGTTTAATAGTTTTTTCTAATTTTCTCCGATTGTATAATAGCTAGAACCGATTCGTTTTGACAGGCGAATACCTCTTAATATAGCGAAGAACTCTTATTCAATACAAAAAGTTGTCAGATTTATAGTTTATTTATAAAAAAATAAAAACCATTTTTTCGCAATTTTTCATGGCTATACCCCTTTCGATTTTCGACCAAAAAAAAAAAATTTTTTTCTTGGGTTTTTTTAGTGAAAATTGCCAGTTTAGGGCTAAATCTAAAATTTGTCAATAATTATTTTAAGAAAAAGAAATGATACCGTGGGAAAAAAACAGTTTTCTTTTATTTTTCCTACATTTTTACTAATATCTCGGCGTCTATAGCTTCGATTCGATTCGTTGATGGTTTCTTTTATTTCTTATTCTCCTCCTGTCAATTCTTTTGATATTTTATTACTATTATATTTCAAAACAAAAAGTAAAATTAAAACAAATCGACGTAAAATCCCTGTTTGTTCTATTTCAATAAATTGACCCTTATGGGAACTTCTCTCTGAATTTGGTATTCATGGTTTCTTTAGGATACAAGGAATAAATTATGACAGATAACTGACATTTGAGTCAGCCTAGGTCACATGACTACCGTAACTTTTTTGCTATTGGTCCGATTCTGTTCGAATTTGGTATTCAGGCTTTATATAGAATACAATTAATATACTTCGACAGATATTTGAAATATAAGATAGTATACTAACACAACGCGACTATATAACAAATTATGGTTCTTTGAAGCATGATACCCCAACCACTGGTCATCTCTTTCCTTGGTATATAAACGTTGATACACTTGATAATTTTTTGTTTTTTTTTAAGAATTCCTTTATAGCCATTCACAGACAAGACTTAAAGGTTCCAAACTGGTCCCCACGGACCAAAAGTATAGGAGCGAAGCGACTATACTTGTTATATAGGAGCGTCTGCGACTATATTATGCACGCGAGCCCGGGCCCGAAAAATCGTGTTTTTTTGGAAATAAAAATTCATATCTTTGGCTGTATGGTTAGCGAAACGATGAAATTTGGCATAGGGTCTCTCAATACATTGGGAATGATGGATCCGTAAACGAATTTTTTTTCCGGTACCACCAAACGGAGTGGTACTGTCTCAAAGTCAAAAATTCGTTAAAAAACGGGTCAAATTCCTTTCAGACGCGAGAACTCAAATAAAAAGCCTTTAAAAAACTTTAAATTTTTAGGACATAAGGGTCGGCGGGGGCTTAAGAACTGTATACTTTTTGGGCCAGATCGGTATACAGGGTGAGTTGTTATAAGCGAACAAAAGTGACTAAAAAAAAAATTCAAACTTCTCCAGAGGCTAAAAAAAAATTTTTATAAAAAAAGTGTTTCGGCGAAAAGACTTCATTTTATAAGAGATTTAACATACTTGGAGCTTTTTTTTGTAAAAAAATTATTTTACGAGTTCTGGCATTTTCAGTTTTTTGGAATTTTCCGCCAAACGATACTTATTTTGGGAAAATTTTTTTTTTCAAAAAATAACTTCATCTTTTACCTTTTATATGCCATATAACCGAAATTTTTGGGAACCATACAGGGTGAGCAATAATGAACTTTACCCATGAAGGTCCGACCTGAAAATCACTTTTTATTTAATAACTTTTCAGTGGTAGCACCTGGACCATTTATATTCTCAGGGATTAAATACTTTAATAACCCCATTATTTGTGTAAAATTACAATCTTCCAACTTTAATAGGTTCTGAGCAATTTGAATTTTCGCGTTTAATTCATTTGTCACGTCCCTGTACATGGTGAAAAGATCAAACAACATCTAGCCGATCCGAAATTTTGTTTTACAACACATACTAAAATTTCAGGGTTCCAGCGATAGTACAAGTACCCGAAAAATGCGATTTTATGAAAAAAGTCCATTTTTTTGCGTTTTTGCAGGTAATTGGAGGTGTCAACCTAAACTCTGATGAAATGGCTGGTGGGAACAATACTTTGACGCATGGTGGATACAAATTTTTTGCTCGTGACAGGTGGCCGGGACTTGGTCGGGTTTTTTGTAAAATTATGAATGAAAATGAACCGGAAACGATCAGGGAAAGGAAGCACCGAATCAGAAAATGAATGGGCTTTCCGAATCTGTGCATATCAATTGGGGAAATTGTGTATTGCGGCCAGGAAAATTCGGCAAACATTTTGACGTCTTCGAAAAATGCCGTTTTTTTGAAATGTCAGTGGTTTTATACCGGGGTGAGACGAAATGAAATTTGCCCTATTATTTTATTAAAATTATTCGAATATATACACGGGTCAGTCGTAATGATCTATTTAATTTAAAATAAGAATTTAGATATTAGGTGAGTTTTTACTATTTAGTTTATTATTAATATATGTTAATAATTCTTAAACATTGCTTTTGGGATATAAATAAAAATTTTTTGAAATTATTGATTTTTAAGGTTAGTCGAGTATCATAACTTTTTTGGTATTGGTGCGATTTGGTTGAAATTTGGTACCTAGTACCTATTTCGGATAAGATTAATACATTTTGACAGATATTTGACATGACTATGTTTTAAGGTCACGTGACTACCTTAACTTTCTCCCTATTTGTCCGATTTGATTGAAATTTGGTATTTGGGGTTTATTTAGGATGCAATTATTAATTTTTGGCAGATATTTGACATTTGACTTCCAGGTCACGTGACTATTGGTACTTTTTTGCTATTGGTCTGATTGGGTTCAAATTTGGTATTTGGGGTTTATTTAGGATGCAATTATTAATTTTTGACAGATATTTGACATTTGACTTCCGGGTCACGTGACTATTGTAACTTTTTTGCTATGAGTCCGATTGTGTTCAAATTTGGTATTTAAGCTTTATTTAGGATACAATTAACAAATTTTAACAGATAATTGACAAATTATATTTTAAAGTCACGTGACTTTCATAATTCTTTTGCTATTGATCCGATTGGGTTGAAATTTAGTATTTAGGCTTTATTTAGGATGCAATTGATAAATTTTGCCAGAAATTTGACATATTGAATTTTAAAGTCACGTGACTTCCATAACTTTTTTGCTATTGATCCGATTGGGTTGAAATTTGGTATTTAGAGTTTTATTACGATGCCATTATTGAATTTTTACAAATTTTTAAAATATTGTGTTTTTAAGTCACGTGACTATCAAAATTTCTTTCGTATTCGCTCGATTTAATTGAAATTTCCTATTAGATTATATGTATATATTTATAGATAATATTTTGTATTACCCTATTGCTTTTATCTTAATTAGTTAAATTGTTTCTTAGATTTGCCTTTGAAAAAAAAATTAAAAAATCATCGGTTCAGTATGCTTTAAAGGAAACTTATTTTCTTTCATAATATTTTAGCATTATTATAGATTTTGAAAATTTTTGTCATTAAGCTTTTTCATTACTTTTTGAATGGTCTTTAGCCAGAAAAAAGAAATTTTGAATTTGGAGCATGTTTTGAAAAATTTTCATTTTGGGCCGGATTTTGTTTGAAAATCGATAAATGCAAATAAATAGGTTTTCTGTTCATTTTAGAGTCAAATCGATAATAACCTTTTTGAAAGGTATCCTGAAGTAATACAAGATAGAAAAATAAAAAGTTGAAATTTTTCCATAGGGCTCTTGATAATTCGATATTTATGATTAATAGTTTTTTACAATTTTCTCCGAATCTGTGATAGCTATAATCAATTAGTTTTAACATTCGAATACCTCGTAACATTCCCTAGAACTTTTGTTTAAGACAAAAAGTTGTCAGAGTTATAGTTTATTTAGAAAAAAATAAAAACCATTTTTTCACAATTTTTCATGGCTATACCCCTTTCGATTTTGGAGCAAAAAAAAAAATTTTTTTTCGTGGGTTTTTTTTTACTGGAAATTGCCAACTTAGGGCTTACATTATAATTTGTCGGTTATCATTTTAAGAAAAAAAATGCTACCGTGGGAAAAAAACGAGTTTTCTTTTATTTTCTTTCACATTTTTACTAATATCTCGACTTCTGTAGCTTCGATTCAATTCGTTGATGGTTTCTTTTATTTCTTATTCTCCTCCTGTCAATTCTTTTGATATTTTATTACTATTACTTTTCAAAATAAAAAGAAAAATTAAAACAAATCGACGTAAAATCCCGTTTGTTCTATTTCAATAAATAGACCCTTATGGAAACTTCTCTCTAATTTTGGTATTTATGGTTTATTTAGGATACAACTAATAAATTATGACAGATAACTGACATTTGAGTTTCAGCCCAGGTCACGTGACTACTGTAACTTTTTTGCTATTGGTCCGATTCTGTTGCAATTTGGTATTCAGGCTTTATTTAGAATACAATTAATATACTTCGACAGATATTTGAAATATAAGACAGTATATTGACACACAACGCGACTATATAACAAATTATGGTTCTTTGAAGCATGATACCCCAACCACTGGTCATCTCTTTTCTTCGCATATAAACGTTGGTACGTCTGATAATTTTTGGTTTCTTTTTAGAATTCCTTTATAGCCCTTCACAGACAAGACCTAAAGGTTCCAAACTGGTCCCCACGGACCAAAAGTATAGGAGCGAAGCGACTATACTTGTTATATAGGAGCGTCTGCGACTATATTATGCACGCGACCTCGGGTCCGAAAAATCGTGTTTTTTTGGAAATAAAAATTCATATCTTTGGCTGTATGGCTAGCGAAACGATGAAATTTGGCATAGGGTCTCTCAATACATTGGGAATGATGGATCCGTAAACGAATTTTTTTTACGGTACCACTAAACGGAACGGTACTGTCTCAAAGTCAAAAATTCGTAAAAAAACGGGTCAAAATTCATTTTTGCACGAGATCTCAATTTTAACGCTGTCAAAAAAATTGAAATTTTTAGGCATAAAAGACTTTATAGTAATTCATGTCTGTATACTTTTTGGGCCCGATCGGTATACAGGGTGAGTTGTTATAAGCGAACAAAAGTGACTAAAAAAAAAATTCAAACTTCTCCAGAGGCTAAAAAAAATTTTTTATAAAAAAAGTGTTTCGGCGAAAAGACTTCATTTTATAAGAGATTTGACATACTTGGAGCTTTTTTTTGTAAAAAATTTATTTTACGAGTTCTGGCATTTTCAGTTTTTTGAGATTTCCCGCCAAACGATACTTATTTTCGAAAAATGTTTTTTTTCAAAAAATAACTTCATCCTTTACCTTTCATATGCCATATAACCGAAATTTTTGGGAACCATACAGGGCGAGCAATAATGAACTTTACCCATGAAGGTCCGACTCAAAAATCACATTTTATTTAATAACTTTTTCGTAGTGGCACATGGACCATTTATATTCTCAGGCATTAAATACTTTAATAACCCCAGTATTTGTGTAAAATTACAATCTTCCAACTTTAATAGGTTCTGAGCAATTCGAATTTTCGCGTTTAATTCATTTGCGGCGTCCCTGTACATGGTGAAAAGATCAGACATCGTCTAAAAGATCCGAAATTTTGTTTTACAACACATACTAAAATTTCAAAGTTCCAGCGATAGTACAAGTACCCGAAAAATGCGATTTTATGAAAAAAGTCCATTTTTTTGCGTTTTTGCAGGTAATTGGAGGTGTCAACCTAAACTCTGATGAAATGGCTAGTGGGAACAATACTTTGACGCTTTGTGGTTAAAGATTTTTTGCTCGTGACGGGTGGCCGGGACTTGGTTGGGTTTTTTGTAAAATTATGAATGAAAATGAACCGGAAACGATCAGGGAAAGGAAGCACCGAATCAGAAAATGAATGGGCTTTCCGAATCTGTGCATATCATTTGGGGAAATTGTGTATTGCGGCCAGGAAAATTCGACAAACATTTTGACGTCTTCGAAAAATGCCGTTTTTTTGAAATGTCAGTGGTTTTATACCGGGGTGAGACGAAATGAAATTTGCCCGATTATTTTATTAAAATTATTCGAATATATACACGGGTCAGTCGTAATGATCTATTTAATTTAAAATAAAAATTTCGATATTAGGTGAGTTTTTACTATTTAGTTTATTATTAATATATGTTAATAATTCTTAAACATTGCTTTTGGGATATAAATAAAAATTTTTTGAAATTATTGATTTTTAAGGTTAGTCGAGTATCATAACTTTTTTGGTATTGGTGCGATTTGGTTGAAATTTGGTACCTAGTACCTATTTCGGATAAGATTAATAAATTTTTACAGATATTTGACATGACTATGTTTTAAGGTCACGTGACTACCTTAACTTTCTTCCTATTTGTCCGATTTGATTGAAATTTGGTATTTGGGGTTTATTTAGGATGCAATTATTAATTTTTCACAGATATTTGACATTTGACTTCCAGGTCACGTGACTATTGTAACTTTTTTGCTATGAGTCCGATTGGGTTCAAATTTGGTATTTATGCTTTATTTAGGACACAATCCACAAATTTTGACAGATAATTGACAAATTATATTTTAAAGTCACGTGACTTTCATAATTCTTTTGCTATTGATCCGATTGGGTTGAAATTTAGTATTTGGGCTTTATTTAGGATGCAAGTAATAAATTATGACAGAAATTTGACATATTGAATTTTAAAGTCACGTGACTTCCATAACTTTTTTGCTATTAATCCGATTGGGTTCAAATTTGGAATTTGGGGTTTATTTAGGATGCAATTGTTGATTTTTTACAAAATTTTAAAATATTAAGTTCTAGGGTCACGTGACTATCAACATTTCCTATTCGATTGAAATTTGCTATTAGATGATATGTATATATTTATAGATAGTATTTTGTATTACCCTATTCCTTTTATCTTAATTAATTAAATTATTTCTTAAATTTGCCTTTAAAAAAAAAATTTAAAAATCATCGCTTCGAATACATAGGCTTTAAAGGGAATTTATCTTCTTTCATAATATTGTAGCATTATTATAGATTTTGAAAAATTTTGTCATTAAGCTTTTTCATTACTTTTTGAATGGTCTTTAGCCGGAAAAAAGAAATTTTGAATTTGGGGCATGTTCTGAAAAATTTTCATTTTGGGCCGGATTTTGTTTGAAAATCGATAAATGCAAATAAATAGGTTTTCTGTTCATTTTAGAGTCAAATCGATAATAACCTTTTTGAAAGGTATCCTAAAGTAGTACAAGATAGAAAAATAAAAAGTTAAAATTTTTCCATAGGGCTCTTGATAATTCGATATTTAAGATTATTAGTTTTTTACAATTTTCTCCGATTCTGTGAAAGCTATAATCAATTCGTTTTAACAGTCGAATTCCTCGTAATATTCCCGAGAACTTTTATTTAAGAGAAAAAGTTGTCAGAGTTATAGTTTATTTAGAAAAAAATAAAAACCATTTTTTCGCAATTTTTCATGGCTATACCCCTGTCGATTTTGGAGCAAAAAAAAAAAAATTTTTTTCTTGGGTTTTTTTTACTGGAGATTGCCAACTTAGGGCTTACATTATAAGTTGTCAGTTATCATTTTAAAAAAAAAAATTCTACCGTGGGAAAAAAACGAGTTTTCTTTTATTTTTTTTTACATTTTTACTATTATCTCGACTTCTATAGCTTCGATTCAATTCGTTGATGGTTTCTTTTATTCTTTATTCTCCTCCTGTTAATTCTTTTTATATTTTATTACAATTGCCGTTCGGAATAAAACTGAAAAATTTTAAAAATCGACGTAAATACATAGACTCTTATGGGACCTAATATTTCTCTTTATATTGTGGCACTCGTATAAATCATGGAAAATTTTGGCATTAAGCTTTTTTACTAGTTTTTGAATGGTTTTTAACTAGAAAAAAGAAATTTTGAATTCGGAGCATATTTTGAAAAAATTGTCATTTTGACCCCGGATTTTGTTCGAAAATCGAAAAATGCAAAGAAATAGGTTTTCCGTTCATTTTAGAGTCAAATTGGTAATAATCTTTTTTAAAGATACTCTGAAGTAGTACAGGATAGAAAAATAAAAAATTGAAATTTTTCAATAGGGCTCTTGATAATTCGATATTTATGTTTAATAGTTTTTTCCAATTTTCTCCGATTGTATAATAGCTAGAACCGATTCGTTTTAACGCACGGATACCTCGTAATATTCCCGAAAACTTTTGTATAAGACAAAAAGTTGTCAGAGTTATATTTTATTTATAAAAAAATAAAAACCATTTTTTTGAAATTTTTCGTGGGTATACCCCTTTCGATTTTCGACCAAAAAAAAATTTTTTTTTCTTGGGTTTTTTTTGTGAAAATTACAAGTTTAGGGCTAAAACTAAAATTTGTCATAAATTATTTTAAGAAAAAAAATGATACCGTGGGAAAAAACCAGTTTTCTTTTGTTCTTCCCCATTTTTTTACTTATATCTCGGCTTCTATAGCTTCGATTCAATTTATTTATGGTTTTTTTTATTTCTTATTCTTCTCCTGTCAATTCTTTTGATATTTTATTACTATTACATTTTAAAATAAAAAGAAAAATTAAAACAAATCGACGTAAAATCCCTGTTTGTTCTATTTCAATAAATAGACCCTTATGGGAACTTCTCTCTGAATTTGGTATTTATGGTTTATTTAGGATACAATAAATTATGACAGATAACTGACATTTAAGTTTCAGCCTAGGTCACGTGACTACCGTAACTTTTTTGCTATTGGTCCGATTCTGTTCGAATTTGGTATTCAGGCTTTATTTAAAATACAATTAATATACTTTCACAGATATTTGAAATATAAGACAGTATATTGACACACAACGCGACTATATAACAAATTATGGTTCTTTGAAGCATGATACCCCAACAACTGGTCCTCTCTTTCCTTGGCAGGTAGACGTTAGCCTCCCTGACTCACCTAAGTACACCTGATAATTTTTGATTGTTTTTTTAAATTCCCTTATGGCTTTTCACAGACAAGACCTAAAGGTTCCAAACTGGTCCCCACGGACCAAAAGTATAGGAGCGAAGCGACTATACTTGTTATATAGGAGCGTCTGCGACTATATTATGCACGCGAGCCCGGGCCCGAAAAATCGTGTTTTTTTGGAAATAAAAATTCATATCTTTGGCTGTATGGTTAGCGAAACGATGAAATTTGGCATAGGGTCTCTCAATACATTGAGAATGATGGATCCGTAAACGATTTTTTTTTCCGGTACCACCAAACGGAGCGGTACTGTCTCAAAGTCAAAAATTCGTAAAAAAATGGGTCAAATTCCTTTCAGACGCGAGAACTCAAATAAAAAGCCTTTAAAAGACTTGAAATTTTTAGGACATAAGGGTCGGTGGGGGCTTAAGAGCTGTATACTTTTTGGGCCAGATCGGTATACAGGGTGAGTTGTTATAAGCGAACAAAAGTGACTAAAAAAAAAATTCAAACTTCTCCAGAGGCTAAAAAAAAATTTTTATAAAAAAAGTGTTTCGGCGAAAAGACTTCGTTTTATAAGAGATTTAACATACTTGGAGCTTTTTTTTGTAAAAAATTTATTTTACGAGTTCTGGCATTTTCAGTTTTTTGGAATTTTCTGCCAAACGATACTTATTTTGGGAAATTTTTTTTTTTCAAAAAATAACTTCATCCTTTACCTTTCATATCCCATATAACCGAAATTTTTGGGAACTATACAGGGCGAGCAATAATGAACTTTACCCATGAAGGTCCGACCCGAAAATCACATTTTATTCAATAACTTTTTTGTAGTGGCACCTGGACCATTTATATTCTCAGGCATTAAATACTTTAATAACCCCAGTATTTGTGTAAAATCACAATCTTCCAACTTTAATAGGTTCTAAGCAATTCGAATTTTCGCGTTTAATTCATTTGCGGCGTCCCTGTGTATGGTGAAAAGATCAAACAACATCTAAAGGATCCAAAATTTTGTTTTACAACACATACTAAAATTTCAGGGTTCCAGCGATAGTACAAGTACCCGAAAAATGCGATTTTATGAAAAAAGTCCATTTTTTTGCGTTTTTGCAGGTAATTGGAGGTGTCAACCTAAACTCTGATGAAATGGCTGGTGGGAACAATACTTTGACGCATGGTGGATACAAATTTTTTGCTCGTGACAGGTGGCCGGGACTTGGTTGGGTTTTTTGTAAAATTATGAATGAAAATGAACCGGAAACGATCAGGGAAAGGAAGCACCGAATCAGAAAATGAATGGGCTTTCCGAATCTGTGCATATCAATTGGGGAAATTGTGTATTGCGGCCAGGAAAATTCGGCAAACATTTTGACGTCTTCGAAAAATGCCGTTTTTTTGAAATGTCAGTGGTTTTATACCGGGGTGAGACGAAATGAAATTTGCCCTATTATTTTATTAAAATTATTCGAATATATACACGGGTCAGTCGTAATGATCTATTTAATTTAAAATAAGAATTTAGATATTTGGTGAGTTTTTACTATTTAATTTATTATTAATAAATGTTAACAATTCTTAAACATTGCTTTTGGGATATAAATAAAAATTTTTTGAAATTATTGATTTTTAAGGTTAGTCGAGTATCATAACTTTTTTGCTATTGGTGCGATTTGGTTGAAATTTGGTACCTAGTACCTATTTCCGATAAGATTAAGAAATTTTAACAGATATTTGACATGACTATGTTTTAAGGTCACGTGACTGCCTTAACTTTCTTCCTATTTGTCCGATTTGATTGAAATTTTGTATTTGGGGTTTATTTAGGATGCAATTATTAATTTTTGACAGATATTTGACATTTGACTTCCAGGTCACGTGACTATTGTAACTTTTTTGCTATTGGTCTGATTGGGTTCAAATTTGGTATTTGGGCTTTATTTAGGATGCAATTATTAATTTTTGACAGATATTTGACATTTCACTTCCGGGTCACGTGACTATTGTAACTTTTTTGCTATGAGTCCGATTGGGTTGAAATTTTGTATTTGGGCTTTATTTAGGATGCAAGTAATAAATTTTGACAGAAATTTGACATATTGAATTTTAAAGTCACGTGACTTCCATAACTTTTTTGCTATTGATCCGATTGGGTTCAAATTTGGAATTTGGGGTTTATTTAGGATGCAATTGTTGATTTTTTACAAAATTTTAAAATATTAAGTTTTAGGGTCACGTGACTATCAAAATTTCCTATTCGATTGAAATTTACTATTAGATGATATTTATATATTTATAGATAATATTTTGTATTACCCTATTCGTTTTATCTTAATTAGTTAAATTATTTCTTAAAATTGCCTTTTTAAAAAACATTAAAAAATCATCGGTTCGAATACATAGGCTTTAAAGGGAACTTATCTTCTTTCATAATATTGTAGCATTATTATAGATTTTGAAAAATTTTGTCATAAAGCTTTTTCATTACTTTTTGAATGGTCTTTAGCCAGAAAAAAGAAATTTTAAATTTGGAGCATGTTTTGAAAAATTTTCATTTTGGGCCGGATTTTGTTCGAAAATCGATAAATGCAAATAAATAGGTTTTCTGTTCATTTTAGAGTCAAATCGATAATAATCTTTTTAAAAGGTATCCTGGAGTAGTACAAGATAGAAAAATAAAAAATTGAAATTTTTCCATAGGGCTCTTGATATTTCGATATTTATGTTTAATAGTTTTTTACAATTTTCTCCGATTCTGTGATAGCTATAATCAATTCGTTTTAACATTCGGATACCTCGTAATATTCCCGAAAACTTTTGTTTAAGACAAAAAGTTGTCAGAGTTATAGTTTATTTAGAAAAAAATAAAAACCATTTTTTCACAATTTTTCATGGCTATACCCCTTTCGATTTTGGAGCAAAAAAAAATTTTTTTTTCTTGGGTTTTTTTTACTGGAAATTGCCAACTTAGGGCTTACATTATAATTTGTCGATTATAATTTTAAGAAAAAAAATGGTACCGTGGGAAAAAACGAGTTTTCTTTTATTTTTTTTCACATTTTTACTAATATCTCGACTTGTATAGCTTCGATTCAATTCGTTGATAGTTTCTATTATTCCTTATTCTCCTCCTGTTAATTCTTTTTATATTTTATTACAATTGCCTTTCGAAATAAAACTGAAAAATTTTAAAAATCGACGTAAATACATAGACTCTTATGGGACCTATTTTTACCTTTATATTGTGCCACTCGTATAAATCGTGAAAATTTTTGTTATTAGGCTTTTTTACTAGTTTTTGAATGGTCTTTAACCAGAAAAAAGAAATTTTGAATTCGGAGCATATTTTGAAAAAATTGTCATTTTGACCCCGGATTTTGTACGAAAATCGAAAAATGCAAAGAAATAGGTTTTCCGTTCATTTTAGAGTCAAATTGGTAATAATCTTTTTTAAAGATACTCTAAAGTAGTACAGGATAGAAAAATAAAAAATTAAAATTTTTCCATAGGGTTCTTGATAATTCGATATTTATGTTTAATAGTTTTTTCCAATTTTCTCCGATTGTATAATAGCTAGAACCGATTCGTTTTAACGCACGGATACCTCGTAATATTTCCGAAAACTTTTGTTTAAGACAAAAAGTTGTCAGAGATATATTTTATTTATAAAAAAATAAAAACCATTTTTTTTAAATTTTTCATGGGTATACCCCTTTCGATTTTCGACCAAAAAAAAATAATTTTTTTCTTGGGTTTTTTTTGTGAAAATTACAAGTTTAGGGCTAAAACTAAAATTTGTCATAAATTATTTTAAGAAAAAAAATTATACCGTGGGAAAAAACCAGTTTTCTTTTGTTTTTCCCACATTTTTACTTATATCTCGGCTTCTATACCTTCGATTCAATTTATTTATGGTTTTTTTTATTTCTTATTCTTCTCCTGTCAATTCTTTTGATATTTTATTACTATTACATTTTAAAATAAAAAGAAAAATTAAGACAAATCGACGTAAAATCCTGTTTGTTCTATTTCAATAAATAGACCCTTATAGGAACTTCTCTCTGAATTTGGTATTTATGATTTAATTAGGATACAACTAATAAATTATGACAGATACTTAACTGACATTTGAGTTTCAGCCCAGGTCACGTGACTACCGTAACTTTTTTGCTATTGGTCCGATTCTGTTGTAATTTGGTATTCAGGCTTTATTTAGGATACAATTAACATATTTTAACAGATATTTGAAATATAAGAGAGTATTTTGACACACAACGCGACTATATAATAAATTATGGTTCTTTGAAGCATGATACCCCAACAACTGGTCCTCTCTTTCCTTGGCAGATAAACGTTAGCCTCCCCGACTCACCTAAGTACACCTGATAATTTGCGATTTTTTTAAGAAATCCTCTAAGGCCCATCACTGACAGGACTTAGAGGTTCCAAACTGGTCCCCACGGACCAAAAGTATAGGAGCGAAGCGACTATACTTGTTATATAGGAGCGTCTGCGACTATATTATGCACGCGACCTCGGGTCCGAAAAATCGTGTTTTTTTGGAAATAAAAATTCATATCTTTGGCTGTATGGCTAGCGAAACGATGAAATTTGGCATAGGGTCTCTCAATACATTGGGAATGATGGATCCGTAAACGAATTTTTTTTCCGGTACCACCAAACGGAGTGGTACTGTCTCAAAGTCAAAAATTCGTAAAAAAACCGGTCAAAATTCATTTTTGCACGAGATCTCAATTTTAACGCTGTCAAAAAAATTGAAATTTTTAGGCATAAAAGACTTTATAGTAATTCATGTCTGTATACTTTTTGGGCCCGATCGGTATACAGGGTGAGTTGTTATAAGCGAACAAAAGTGACTAAAAAAAAAATTCAAACTTCTCCAGAGGCTAAAAAAAAATTTTTATAAAAAAAGTGTTTCGGCGAAAAGACTTCGTTTTATAAGAGATTTAACATACTTGGAGCTTTTTTTTGTAAAAAATTTATTTTACGAGTTCTGGCATTTTCAGTTTTTTGGGATTTTCCGCCAAACGATACTTATTTTGGGAAAAATTTTTTTTTCAAAAAATAACTTCATCCTTTACCTTTCATATGCCATATAATCGAAATTTTTGGGAACCATACAGGGCGAGCAATAATGAACTTTACCCATGAAGGTCCGACCCGAAAATCACATTTTATTTAATAACTTTTTCGTAGTGGCATCTGGACCATTTATATTCTCAGGCATTAAATACTTTAATAACCCCAGTATTTGTGTAAAATTACAATCTTCCAACTTTAATAGGTTCTGAGCAATTCGAATTTTTGCGTTTAATTCATTTGCCGCGTCCCTGTACATGGTGAAAGGATCAAACAACATCTAAAGGATCCGAAATTTTGTTTTACAACACATACTAAAATTTCAGGATTCCAGCGATAGTACAAGTACCCGAAAAATGCGATTTTATGAAAAAAGTCCATTTTTTTGCGTTTTTGCAGGTAATTGGAGGTGTCAACCTAAACTCTGATGAAATGGCTAGTGGGAACAATACTTTGACGCATGGTGGATACAAATTTTTTGCTCGTGACAGGTGGCCGGGACTTGGTCGGGTTTTTTGTAAAATTATGAATGAAAATGAACCGGAAACGATCAGGGAAAGGAAGCACCGAATCAGAAAATGAATGGGCTTTCCGAATCTGTGCATATCAATTGGGGAAATTGTGTATTGCGGCCAGGAAAATTCGGCAAACATTTTGACGTCTTCGAAAAATGCCGTTTTTTTGAAATGTCAGTGGTTTTATACCGGGGTGAGACGAAATGAAATTTGCCCGATTATTTTATTAAAATTATTTGAATATATACACGGGTCAGTCGTAATGATCTATTTAATTTAAAATAAAAATTTAGATATTAGGTGAGTTTTTACTATTTAGTTTATTATTAATATATGTTAATAATTCTTAAACATTGCTTTTGGGATATAAATAAAATTTTTTTGAAATTATTGATTTTTAAGGTTAGTCGAGTATCATAACTTTTTTGGTATTGGTGCGATTTGGTTGAAATTTGGTACCTAGTACCTATTTCGGATAAGATTAATAAATTTTTACAGATATTTGACATGACTATGTTTTAAGGTCACGTGACTACCTTAACTTTCTTCCTATTTGTCCGATTTGATTGAAATTTGGTATTTGGGGTTTATTTAGGATGCAATTATGAATTTTTCACAGATATTTGACATTTGACTTCCAGGTCACGTGACTATTGTAACTTTTTTGCTATTGGTCTGATTGGGTTCAAATTTGGTATTTGGGCTTTATTTAGGATGCAATTATTAATTTTTGACAGATATTTGACATTTGACTTCCGGGTCACGTGACTATTGTAACTTTTTTGCTATGAGTCCGATTGGGTTCAAATTTGGTATTTATGCTTTATTTAGGATACAATTAATAAATTTTAACAGATAATTGACAAATTATATTTTAAAGTCACGTGACTTTCATAATTCTTTTGCTATTGATCCGATTGGGTTGAAATTTAGTATTTGGGCTTTATTTAGGATGCCAGTAATACATTTTGACAGAAATTTGACATATTAAATTTTAAAGTCACGTGACTTCCATAACTTTTTTGCTATTGATCCGATTGGGTTCAAATTTGGAATTTGGGGTTTATTTAAGATGCAATTGTTGATTTTTTACAAAATTTTAAAATATTGAGTTCTAGGGTCACGTGACTATCAAAATTTCCTATTTGATTGAAATTGGCTATTAGATGATATGTATATATTTGTAGATAATATTTTGTATTACCCTATTCCTTTTATCTTATTTTGTTAAATTATTTCTTAAATTTGCCTTTAAAAAAAAAATTAAGAAATCATCGGTTCGAATACATAGGCTTTAAAGGGAACTTATGTTCTCTCGTAATATTGTGGCATTATTATAGATTTTGAAAAATTTTGTCATAAAGCTTTTTTATTACTTTTTGAGTGGTCTTTAGCCAGAAAAAAGAAATTTTGAATTTGGAGCATGTTTTGAAAAAATTTTCATTTTGGGCCCGATTTTGTTCGAAAATCGATAAATGCAAATAAATAGGTTTTCTGTTCATTTTAGAGTCAAATCGATAATAACCTTTTTGAAAGGTATCCTGAAGTAGTACAAGATAGAAAAATAAAAAGTTGAAATTTTTCCATAGGGCTCTTGATAATTCGATATTTATGATTAATAGTTTTTTACAATTTTCTCCGAATCTGTGATAGCTATAATCAATTAGTTTTAACATTCAAATACCTCGTAACATTCCCTAGAACTTTTGTTTAAGAGAAAAAGTTGTCAGAGTTATAGTTTATTTAGAAAAAAATAAAAACCATTTTTTCGCAATTTTTCATGGCTATACCCCTTTCGATTTTGGAGCAAAAAAAATTTTTTTTTTCTTGGGTTTTTTTTTCTGGAAATTGCCAACTTAGGACTTACATTATAATTTGTCGGTCATCATTTTAAGAAAAATAAATTATACCGTGTGAAAAAACCAGTTTCCTTTTGTTTTTCCCACATTTTTACTAATATCTCGACTTCTAAAGCTTCGATTCAATTCGTTGATGGTTTCTTTTATTTCTCGTTCTCCTCCTGTCAATTCTTTTGATATTTTATTACTATTACTTTTCAAAATAAAAAGAAAAATTAAAACAAATCGACGTAAAATCCCGTTTGTTCTATTTCAATAAATAGACCCTTATGGGAACTTCTCTCTAATTTTGGTATTTATGGTTTATTTAGGATACAACTGATAAATTATGACAGATAACTGACATTTGAGTTTCAGCCCAGGTCACGTGACTACCGTAACTTTTTTGCTATTGGTCCGATTCTGTTGGAATTTGGTACTCAGGCTTAATTTAGAATACAATTAATATATTTTGACAGATATTTGAATTATAAGACAGTATATCGACACACAACGCGACTATATAACAAATTATGGTTCTTTGAAGCATGATACCCCAACCACTGGTCATCTCTTTCCTTGGCATATAAACGTTGGTACACCTGATAATTTTTGTTTTGTTTTAAGAAATCCTCTAAGGCCCATCACTGACAGGACTTAGAGGTTCCAAACTGGTCCCCACGGACCAAAAGTATAGGAGCGAAGCGACTATACTTGTTATATAGGAGCGTCTGCGACTATATTATGCACGCGAGCCCGGGCCCGAAAAATCGTGTTTTTTTGGAAATAAAAATTTATATCTTTGGCTGTGTGGCTAGCGAAACGATGAAATTTGGCATAGGGCCTCTCAATACATTGGGAATGATGGATCCGTAAACGAATTTTTTTTCCGGTACCACCAAACGGAGCGGTACTGTCTCAAAGTCAAAAATTCGTAAAAAAATGGGTCAAATTCCTTTCAGACGCGAGAACTCAAATAAAAAGCCTTTAAAAGACTTTAAATTTTTAGGACATGAGGGTCGGTGGGGGCTTAAGAACTGTATACTTTTTGGGCCAGATCGGTATACAGGGTGAGTTGTTATAAGCGAACAAAAGTGACTAAAAAAAAAATTCAAACTTCTCCAGAGGCTAAAAAAAAATTTTTATAAAAAAAGTGTTTCGGCGAAAAGACTTCGTTTTATAAGAGATTTAACATACTTGGAGCTTTTTTTTGTAAAAAATTTATTTTACGAGTTCTGGCATTTTCAGTTTTTTGGAATTTTCTGCCAAACGATACTTATTTTGGGAAAATTTTTTTTTTCAAAAAATAACTTCATCCTTTACCTTTCATATGCCATATAACCGAAATTTTCGTAAGCCATACAGGGCGAGCAATAATGAACTTTACCCATGAAGGTCCGACCTAAAAATCACATTTTATTTAATAACTTTTTAGTGGTGGCACCTGGACCATTTATATTCTCAGGGATTAAATACTTTAATAACCCCAGTATTTGTGTAAAATTACAATCTTCCAACTTTAATAGGTTCTGAGCAATTCGAATTTTCGCGTTTAATTCATTTGCGGCGTCCCTGTACATGGTGAAAAGATCAAACAACATCTAAAGGATCCGAAATTTTGTTTTACAACACATACTAAAATTTCAGGGTTCCAGCGATAGTACAAGTACCCGAAAAATGCGATTTTATGAAAAAAGTCCATTTTTTTGCGTTTTTGCAGGTAATTGGAGGTGTCAACCTAAACTCTGATGAAATGGCTGGTGGGAACAATACTTTGACGCATGGTGGATACAAATTTTTTGCTCGTGACAGGTGGCCGGGACTTGGTTGGGTTTTTTGTAAAATTATGAATGAAAATGAACCGGAAACGATCAGGGAAAGGAAGCACCGAATCAGAAAATGAATGGGCTTTCCGAATCTGTGCATATCAATTGGGGAAATTGTGTATTGCGGCCAGGAAAATTCGGCAAACATTTTGACGTCTTCGAAAAATGCCGTTTTTTTGAAATGTCAGTGTCTTTATACCGGGGTGAGACGAAATGAAATTTGCCCGATTATTTTATTAAAATCATTCGAATATATACACGGGTCAGTCGTAATGATCTACTTAATTTAAAATAAGAATTTAGATATTAGGTGAGTTTTTACTATTTAGTTTATTATTAATAAATGTTAACAATTCTTAAACATTGCTTTTGGGATATAAATAAAAATTTTTTGAAATTATTGATTTTTAAGGTTAGTCGAGTATCATAACTTTTTTGGTATTGGTGCGATTTGGTTGAAATTTGGTACCTAGTACCTATTTCGGATAAGATTAAGAAATTTTTACAGATATTTGACATGACTATGTTTTAAGGTCACGTGACTACCTTAACTTTCTTCCTATTTGTCCGATTTGATTGAAATTTTGTATGTGGGGTTTATTTAGGATGCAATTATTAATTTTTGACAGATATTTGACATTTGACTTCCGGGTCACGTGACTATTGTAACTTTTTTGCTATGAGTCCGATTGGGTTCAAATTTGGTATTTATGCTTTATTTAGGACACAATCCATAAATTTTGACAGATAATTGACAAATTATATTTTAAAGTCACGTGACTTTCATAATTCTTTTGCTATTGATCCGATTGGGTTGAAATTTAGTATTTGGGCTTTATTTAGGATGCAAGTAATAAATTATGACAGAAATTTGACATATTGAATTTTAAAGTCACGTGACTTCCATAACTTTTTTGCTATTAATCCGATTGGGTTCAAATTTGGAATTTGGGGTTTATTTAGGATGCAATTATTGATTTCTTACAAAATTTTAAAATATTAAGTTCTAGGGTCACGTGACTATCAAAATTTCCTATTTGATTAAAATTTGCTATTAGATGATATGTATATATTTGTAGATAATATTTTGTATTACCCTATTCCTTTTATCTTAATTAGTTAAATTATTTCTTAAATTTGCTATTCAAAAAAAAAATTAAAAAATCATCTGTTCGAATACATAGGCTTTAAAGGAAACTTATCTTCTTTCATAATATTGTAGCATTATTATAGATTTTGAAAAATTTTGTCATTAAGCTTTTTCATTACTTTTTGAATGGTCTTTAGCCAGAAAAAAGAAATTTTGAATTTGGAGCATGTTTTGAAAAAATTTTCATTTTGGGCCGGATTTTGTTCGAAAATCGAAAAATGCAAAGAAATAGGTTTTCTGTTCATTTTAGAGTCAAATCGATAATAACCTTTTTGAAAGGTATCCTGAAGTAGTACAAGATAGAAAAATAAAAAGTTGAAATTTTTCCATAGGGCTCTTGATAATTCGATATTTATGATTAATAGTTTTTTACAATTTTCTCCGAATCTGTGATAGCTATAATCAATTAGTTTTAACATTTAAATACCTCGTAATATTCCCTAGAACTTTTGTTTAGGACAAAAAGTTGTCAGAGTTATAGTTTATTTAGAAAAAAATAAAAACCATTTTTTCGCAATTTTTCATGGCTATACCCCTTTCGATTTTGGAGCAAAAAAAAAATTTTTTTTTTTGGGGTTTTTTTACTGGAAATTGCCAACTTAGGGCTTACATTATAATTTGTCAGTTATCATTTTAAGAAAAAAAAATTATACCGTGAGAAAAAACCAGTTTTCTTTTGTTTTTCCCACATTTTTACTTATATCTCGGCTTCTATAGCTTCGATTCAATTCGTTGATGGTTTCTTTTATTTCTAATTCTCCTCCTGTCAATTCTTTTGATATTTTATAACTATTACATTTTAAAATAAAAAGAAAAATTAAAACAAATCAACGTAAAATCCTGTTTGTTCTATTTCAATAAATAGACCCTTATGGGAACTTCTCTCTGAATTTGCTAATAAATTATGACAGATAACTGACATTTGAGTTTCAGCCCAGGTCACGTGACTACCGTAACTTTTTTGCTATTGGTCCGATTCTGTTGTAATTTGGTATTCAGGCTTTATTTAGGATACAATTAATATATTTTAACAGATATTTGAAATATAAGACAGTATATTGACACACAACGCGACTATATAACAAATTATGGTTCTTTGAAGCATGATACCCCAACCACTGGTCATCTCTTTCCTTGGCATATAAACGTTGGTACAGCTGATAATTTTTGTTTTTTTTTTAAGAATTCCTTTATAGCCCTTCACAGACAAGACCTAAAGGTTCCAAACTGGTCCCCACGGACCAAAAGTATAGGAGCGAAGCGACTATACTTGTTATATAGGAGCGTCTGCGACTATATTATGCACGCGAGCCCGGGCCCGAAAAATCGTGTTTTTTTGGAAATAAAAATTCATATCTTTGGCTGTATGGTTAGCGAAACGATGAAATTTGGCATAGGGTCTCTCAATACATTGGGAATGATGGATCCGTAAACGAATTTTTTTTCCGGTACCACCAAACGGAGCGGTACTGTCTCAAAGTCAAAAATTCGTAAAAAAATGGGTCAAATTCCGTTCAGACGCGAGAACTCAAATAAAAAGCCTTTAAAAAACTTTAAATTTTTAGGACATAAGGGTCGGTGGGGGCTTAAGAACTGTATACTTTTTGGGCCAGATCGGTATACAGGGTGAGTTGTTATAAGCGAACAAAAGTGACTAAAAAAAAAATTCAAACTTCTCCAGAGGCTAAAAAAAAATTTTTATAAAAAAAGTGTTTCGGCGAAAAGACTTCGTTTTATAAGAGATTTAACATACTTGGAGCTTTTTTTTGTAAAAAATTTATTTTACGAGTTCTGGCATTTTCAGTTTTTTGGAATTTTCTGCCAAACAATACTTATTTTGGGAAATTTTTTTTTTTCAAAAAATAACTTCATCCTTTACCTTTCATATGCCATATAACCGAAATTTTCGTAAGCCATACAGGGCGAGCAATAATGAACTTTACCCATGAAGGTCCGACTCAAAAATCACATTTTATTTAATAACTTTTTCGTAGTGGCACCTGGACCATTTATATTCTCAGGCATTAAATACTTTATTAACCCCATTATTTGTGTAAACTTACAATCTTCCAACATAATTAGGTTCTGAGCAATTCGAATTTTCGCGTTTAATTCATTTGCCACGTCCCTGTACATGGTGAAAAGATCAGACATCATCTAAAAGATCCGAAATTTTGTTTTACAACACATACTAAAATTTCAGGGTTCCAGCGATAGTACAAGTACCCGAAAAATGCAATTTTATGAAAAAAGTCCATTTTTTTGCGTTTTTGCAGGTAATTGGAGGTGTCAACCTAAACTCTGATGAAATGGCTGGTGGGAACAATACTTTGACGCATGGTGGATACAAATTTTTTGCTCGTGACAGGTGGCCGGGACTTGGTTGGGTTTTTTGTAAAATTATGAATGAAAATGAACCGGAAACGATCAGGGAAAGGAAGCACCGAATCAGAAAATGAATGGGCTTTCCGAATCTGTGCATATCAATAGGGGAAATTGTGTATTGCGGCCAGGAAAATTCGACAAACATTTTGACGTCTTCGAAAAATGCCGTTTTTTTGAAATGTCAGTGGTTTTATACCGGGGTGAGACGAAATGAAATTTGCCCGATTATTTTATTAAAATTATTCGAATATATACACGGGTCAGTCGTAATGATCTATTTAATTTAAAATAAAAATTTCGATATTAGGTGAGTTTTTACTATTTAGTTTATTATTAATATATGTTAATAATTCTTAAACATTGCTTTTGGGATATAAATAAAAATTTTTTGAAATTATTGATTTTTAAGGTTAGTCGAGTATCATAACTTTTTTGGTATTGGTGCGATTTGGTTGAAATTTGGTACCTAGTACCTATTTCGGATAAGATTAATAAATTTTTACAGATATTTGACATGACTTAAAACATAAGGTCACGTGACTACCTTAACTTTCTTCCTATTTGTCCGATTTGATTGAAATTTGGTATTTGGGGTTTATTTAGGATGCAATTATGAATTTTTCACAGATATTTGACATTTGACTTCCAGGTCACGTGACTATTGTAACTTTTTTGCTATTGGTCTGATTGGGTTCAAATTTGGTATTTGGGCTTTATTTAGGATGCAATTATTAATTTTTGACAGATATTTGACATTTGACTTCCGGGTCACGTGACTATTGTAACTTTTTTGCTATGAGTCCGATTGGGTTCAAATTTGGTATTTATGCTTTATTTAGGACACAATTAATAAATTTTAACAGATAATTGACGAATTATATTTTAAAGTCACGTGACTTTCATAACTCTTTTGCTATTGATCCGATTGGGTTGAAATTTAGTATTTGGGCTTTATTTAAGATGCCAGTAATACATTTTGACAGAAATTTGACATATTGAATTTTAAAGTCACGTGACTTTCATAACTTTTTTGCTATTGATCCGATTGGGTTCAAATTTGGAATTTGGGGTTTATTTAGGATGCAATTGTTGATTTCTTACATAATTTTAAAATATTAAGTTCTAGAGTCACGTGACTATCAACATTTCCTATTCGATTGAAATTTGCTATTAGATGATATGTATATATTTGTAGATAATATTTTGTATTACCCTATTCCTTTTATCTTAATTAGTTAAATTATTTCTTAAATTTGCCTTTAAAAAAAAAATTAAAAAATCATCGGTTCGAATACATAGGCTTTAAAGGGAACTTATCTTCTTTCGTAATATTGTAGCATTATTATAGATTTTGAAAAATTTTGTCATAAGGCTTTTTCATTACTTTTTGAATGGTCTTTAGCCAGAAAAAAGAAATTTTGAATTTGGAGCATGTTTTGAAAAATTTTCATTTTGACCCCGGATTTTGTTCGAAAATCGAAAAATGCAAAGAAATAGGTTTTCTGTTTATTTTAGAGTCAAATTGGTAATAATCTTTTTTAAAGATACTCTGAAGTAGTACAGGATAGAAAAATAAAAAATTTAAATTTTTCCATAGGGCTCTTGATATTTCGATATTTATGATTAATAGTTTTTTACAATTTTCTCCGATTCTGTGATAGCTAGAATCAATTCGTTTTAACGCACGGATACCTCGTAATATTCCCGAAAACTTTTGTTTAAGACAAAAAGTTGTCAGAGTTATATTTTATTTAGAAAAAAATAAAAACCATTTTTTTTTAATTTTTCGTGGGTATACCCCTTTCGATTTTCGACCAAAAAAAAAAAATGTTTTTTTCTAGGGTTTTTTTTGTGAAAATTACAAGTTTAGGGCTAAAACTAAAATTTGTCATAAATTATTTTAAGAAGAAAAATTATACCGTGGGAAAAAACCAGTTTTCTTTTGTTTTTCCCACATTTTTACTTATATCTCGGCTTCTATAGCTTCGATTCAATTCGTTGATGGTTTCTTTTATTTCTTATTCTCCTCCTGTCAATTCTTTTGATATTTTATTACTATTACATTTCAAAATAAAAAGAAAAATTGAAACAAATCGACGTAAAATCCCTGTTTGTTCTATTTAAATAAATAGACCCTTATGGGAACTTCTCTCTGAATTTGGTATTTATGGTTTATTTAGGATACAACTAATAAATTATGACATTTAAGTTTCAGCCTAGGTCACGTGACTACCGTAACTTTTTTGCTATTGGTCCGATTCTGTTCGAATTTGGTATTCAGGCTTTTTTTAGAATACAATTAATATACTTTCACAGATATTTGAAATATAAGACAGTATATTGACACACAACGCGACTATATAACAAATTATGGTTCTTTGAAGCATGATACCCCAACAACTGGTCCTCTCTTTCCTTGGCAGATAAACGTTAGCCTCACCTAAGTACACCTGATAATTTGCGATTTTTTTTAAGAAATCCTCTAAGGCCCATCACTGACAAGACCTAAAGGTTCCAAACTGGTCCCCACGGACCAAAAGTATAGGAGCGAAGCGACTATACTTGTTATATAGGAGCGTCTGCGACTATATTATGCACGCGAGCCCGGGCCCAAAAAATCGTGTTTTTTTGGAAATAAAAATTCATATCTTTGGCTGTATGGCTAGCGAAACGATGAAATTTGGCATAGGGCCTCTCAATACATTGAGAATGATGGATCCGTAAACGATTTTTTTTTCCGGTACCACCAAACGGAGCGGTACTGTCTCAAAGTCAAAAATTCGTAAAAAAACGGGTCAAATTCCTTTCAGACGCGAGAACTCAAATAAAAAGCCTTTAAAAAACTTTAAATTTTTAGGACATAAGAGTCGGTGGGGGCTTAAGAACTGTATACTTTTTGGGCCAGATCGGTATACAGGGTGAGTTGTTATAAGCGAACAAAAGTGACTAAAAAAAAAATTCAAACTTCTCCAGAGGCTAAAAAAAAATTTTTATAAAAAAAGTGTTTCGGCGAAAAGACTTTGTTTTATAAGAGATTTGACATACTTGGAGCTTTTTTTTGTAAAAAATTTATTTTACGAGTTCTGGCATTTTCAGTTTTTTGGAATTTTCCGCCAAACGATACTTATTTTGAGAAAAATTTTTTTTTCAAAAAATAACTTCATCTTTTACCTTTCATATGCCACATAACCGAAATTTTTGGGAACCATACAGGGCGAGCAATAATGAACTTTACCCATGAAGGTCCGACCCGAAAATCACATTTTATTTAATAACTTTTTAGTGGTGGCACCTGGACCATTTATATTCTCAGGCATTAAATACTTTAATAACCCGATTATTTGTGTAACATTACAATCTTCCAACTTTAATAGGTTCTGAGCAATTCGAATTTTCGCGTTTAATTCATTTGCCGCGTCCCTGTACATGGTGAAAAGATCAAACAACATCTAAAGGATTCGAAATTTTGTTTTACAACACATACTAAAATTTCAGGGTTCCAGCGATAGTACAAGTACCCGAAAAATGCGATTTTATGAAAAAAGTCCATTTTTTTGCGTTTTTGCAGGTAATTGGAGGTGTCAACCTAAACTCTGATGAAATGGCTGGTGGGAACAATACTTTGACGCATGGTGGATACAAATTTTTTGCTCGTGACAGGTGGCCGGGACTTGGTTGGGTTTTTTGTAAAATTATGAATGAAAATGAACCGGAAACGATCAGGGAAAGGAAGCACCGAATCAGAAAGTGAATGGGCTTTCCGAATCTGTGCATATCAATTGGGGAAATTGTGTATTGCGGCCAGGAAAATTCGGCAAACATTTTGACGTCTTCGAAAAATGCCGTTTTTTTGAAATGTCAGTGTCTTTATACCGGGGTGAGACGAAATGAAATTTGCCCGATTATTTTATTAAAATTATTCGAATATATACACGGGTCAGTCGTAATGATCTATTTAATTTAAAATAAAAATTTAGATATTAGGTGAGTTTTTACTATTTAGTTTATTATTAATAAATGTTAACAATTCTTAAACATTGCTTTTGGGTTATAAATAAAAATTTTTTGAAATTTTTGAATTTTAAGGTTAGTCGACTATCATAACTTTTTTGGTATTGGTGCGATTTGGTTGAAATTTGGTACCTAGTACCTATTTCGGATAAGATTAATAAATTTTTACAGATATTTGACATGACTATGTTTTAAGGTCACGTGACTACCTTAACTTTCTTCCTATTTGTCCGATTTGCTTGAAATTTGGTATTTGGGGTTTATTTAGGATGCAATTATTAATTTTTCACAGATATTTGACATTTGACTTCCAGGTCACGTGACTATTGTAACTTTTTTGCTATTGGTCTGATTGGGTTCAAATTTGGTATTTGGGCTTTATTTAGGATGCAATTATTAATTTTTGACAGATATTTGACATTTCACTTCCGGGTCACATGACTATTGTAACTTTTTTGCTATGAGTCCGATTGGATTCAAATTTGGTATTTGTGCTTTATTTAGGATACAATTAATAAATTTTGACAGATAATTGACAACTTATATTTTAAAGTCACGTGACTCTCATAACTCTTTTGCTATTGATCCGATTGGGCTGAAATTTAGTATTTGGGCTTTATTTAGGATGCAAGTAATAAATTTTGCCAGAAATTTGACATATTGAATTTTAAAGTCACGTGACTTCCATAACTTTTTTGCTATGGATCCGATTGGGTTCAAATTTGGAATTTGGGGTTTAATTAGGATGCAATTGTTGATTTCTTACAAAATTTTAAAATATTAAGTTCCAGGGTCACGTGACTATCAACATTTCCTATTCGATTGAAATTTGCTATTAGATGATATATATATATTTATAGATAATATTTTGTATTACCCTATTCCTTTTATCTTAATTAGTTAAATTATTTCTTAAATTTGCCTTTAAAAAAAAAATTAAAAAATCATCGGTTCGAATACATAGGCTTTAAAGGGAACTTATCTTCTTTCGTAATATTGTAGCATTATTATAGATTTTGAAAAATTTTGTCATAAGGCTTTTTCATTACTTTTTGAATGGTCTTTAGCCAGAAAAAAGAAATTTTGAATTTGGAGCATGTTTTGAAAAATTTTCATTTTGGGTCGGATTTTGTTTGAAAATCGATAAATGCAAATAAATAGGGTTTCTGTTCATTTTAGAGTCAAATCGATAATAACCTTTTTGAAAGGTATCCTGAAGTAGTACAAGATAGGAAAATAAAAAGTTGAAATTTTTCCATAGGGCTCTTGATATCTTGATATTTATGATTAATAGTTTTTTACAATTTTCTCCGAATCTGTGATAGCTATAATCAATTAGTTTTAACATTCAAATACCTCGTAACATTCCCTAGAACTTTTGTTTAAGACAAAAAGTTGTCAGAGTTATAGTTTATTTAGAAAAAAATAAAAACCATTTTTTCACAATTTTTCATGGCTATACCCCTTTCGATTTTGGAGCAAAAAAAAAATTTTTTTTTCTTGGGTTTTTTTTACTTGAAATTGCCATCATAGGGCTTACATTATGATTTGTCGATTATAATTTTAACAAAAAAAAACGGTACCGTGGGAAAAAACGAGTTTTCTTTTATTTTTTTTCACATTTTTACTAATATCTCGACTTCTATAGCTTCGATTCAATTCATTGATGGTTTCTATTATTCCTTATTCTTCTCCTGTTAATTCTTTTTATATTTTATTACAATTGCCTTTCGAAATAAAACTGAAAAATTTTAAAAATCGACGTAAATACATAGACTCTTATGGGACCTAATTTTACCTTTATATTGTGCCACTCGTATAAATCGTGGAAATTTTTGTTATTGGGCTTTTTTGCTAGTTTTTGAATGGTCTTTAACCAGAAAAAAGAAATTTTGAATTCGGAGCATATTTTGAAAAAATTGTCATTTTGACCCCGGATTTTGTACGAAAATCGAAAAATGCAAAGAAATAGGTTTTCCGTTCATTTTAGAGTCAAATTGGTAATAATCTTTTTTAAAGATACTCTGAAGTAGTACAGGATAAAAAAATAAAAAATTAAAATTTTTCCATAGGGTTCTTGATAATTCGATATTTATGTTTAATAGTTTTTTCCAATTTTCTCCGATTGTATAATAGCTAGAACCGATTCGTTTTAACGCACGGATACCTCGTAATATTTCCGAAAACTTTTGTTTAAGACAAAAAGTTGTCAGAGTTATATTTTATTTATAAAAAAATAAAAACCATTTTTTTTTAATTTTTCGTGGGTATACCCCTTTCGATTTTCGACCAAAAAAAAAAAATTTTTTTCTTGGGTTTTTTTTGTGAAAATTACAAGTTTAGGGCTAAAACTAAAATTTGTCATAAATTATTTTAAGAAAAAAAATTATACCGTGGGAAAAAACCAGTTTTCGTTTGTTTTTCCCACATTTTTACATATATCTCGGCTTCTATAGCTTCGATTCAATTTATTTATGGTTTTTTTTATTTTTTATTCTTCTCCTGTCAATTTTTTTGATATTTTATTACTATTACATTTTAAAATAAAAAGAAAAATTAAAACAAATCGACGTAAAATCCCGTTTGTTCTATTTCAATAAATAGACCCTTATGGGAACTTCTCTCTGAATTTGGTATTTATGGTTTATTTAGGATACAACTAATAAATTATGACAGATAACTGACATTTGAGTTTCAGCCCAGGTCACGTGACTACCGTAACTTTTTTGCTATTGGTCCGATTCTGTTGTAATTTGGTATTTAGGCTTTATTTAGGATACAATTAACATATTTTGACAGATATTTGAAATATAAGACAGTATATTGACACACAACGCGACTATATAACACATTATGGTTCTTTGAAGCATGATACCCCAACAACTGGTCCTCTCTTTCATTTGCATATAAACTTTGGCCCCCCCGACTAACCAGACTTAAGTACTCCTGATAATTTACAATTTTTTTAAAGAAATCCTCTAAGGCCCATCACTGACAGGACCTAAACGTTCCAAACTGGTCCCCACGGACCCAAAGTATAGGAGCGAAGCGACTATACTTGTTATATAGGAGCGTCTGCGACTATATTATGCACGCGAGCCCGGGCCCGAAAAATCGTGTTTTTTTGGAAATAAAAATTCATATCTTTGGCTGTATGGTTAGCGAAACGATGAAATTTGGCATAGGGTCTCTCAATACATTGAGAATGATGGATCCGTAAACGATTTTTTTTTCCGGTACCACCAAACGGAGCGGTACTGTCTCAAAGTCAAAAATTCGTAAAAAAACGGGTCAAATTCCTTTCAGACGCGAGAACTCAAATAAAAAGCCTTTAAAAAACTTTAAATTTTTAGGACATAAGGGTCGGTGGGGGCTTAAGAACTGTATACTTTTTGGGCCAGATCGGTATACAGGGTGAGTTGTTATAAGCGAACAAAAGTGACTAAAAAAAAAATTCAAACTTCTCCAGAGGCTAAAAAAAAATTTTTATAAAAAAAGTGTTTCGGCGAAAAGACTTCATTTTATAAGAGATTTAACATACTTGGAGCTTTTTTTTGTAAAAAATTTATTTTACGAGTTCTAGCATTTTCAGTTTTTTGGGATTTCCCGCCAAACGATACTTATTATGGGAAAAATTTTTTTTTCAAAAAATAACTTTATCCTTTACCTTTCATATGCCATATAACCGAAATTTTTGGGAACCATACAGGGCGAGCAATAATGAACTTTACCCATGAAGGTCCGACCCGAAAATCACATTTTATTTAATAACTTTTTCGCAGTGGCACCTGGACCATTTATATTCTCAGGCATTAAATACTTTAATAACCCCAGTATTTGTGTAAAATTACAATCTTCCAACTTTAATAGGTTCTGAGCAATTCGAATTTTCGCGTTTAATTCATTTGCGGCGTCCCTGTACATGGTGAAAAGATCAGACAACATCTAAAGGATCCGAAATTTTGTTTTACAACACATACTAAAATTTCAGGGTTCCAGCGATAGTACAAGTACCCGAAAAATGCGATTTTATGAAAAAAGTCCATTTTTTTGCGTTTTTGCAGGTAATTGGAGGTGTCAACCTAAACTCTGATGAAATGGCTGGTGGGAACAATACTTTGACGCATGGTGGATACAAATTTTTTGCTCGTGACAGGTGGCCGGGACTTGGTTGGGTTTTTTGTAAAATTATGAATGAAAATGAACCGGAAACGATCAGGGAAAGGAAGCACCGAATCAGAAAATGAATGGGCTTTCCGAATCTGTGCATATCAATAGGGGAAATTGTGTATTGCGGCCAGGAAAATTCGACAAACATTTTGACGTCTTCGAAAAATGCCGTTTTTTTGAAATGTCAGTGGTTTTATACCGGGGTGAGACGAAATGAAATTTGCCCGATTATTTTATTAAAATTATTCGAATATATACACGGGTCAGTCGTAATGATCTATTTAATTTAAAATAAAAATTTAGATATTAGGTGAGTTTTTACTATTTAGTTTATTATTAATATATGTTAATAATTCTTAAACATTGCTTTTGGGATATAAATAAAAAATTTTTGAAATTATTGATTTTTAAGGTTAGTCGAGTATCATAACTTTTTTGGTATTGGTGCGATTTGGTTGAAATTTGGTACCTAGTACCTATTTCGGATAAGATTAATAAATTTTTACAGATATTTGACATGACTATGTTTTAAGGTCACGTGACTACCTTAACTTTCTTCCTATTTGTCCGATTTGATTGAAATTTGGTATTTGGGGTTTATTTAGGATGCAATTATTAATTTTTCACAGATATTTGACATTTGACTTCCAGGTCACGTGACTATTGTAACTTTTTTGCTATTGGTCTGATTGGGTTCAAATTTGGTATTTGGGCTTTATTTAGAATGCAATTATTAATTTTTGACAGATATTTGACATTTGACTTCCGGGTCACGTGACTATTGTAACTTTTTTGCTATGGGTCCGATTGGGTTCAAATTTGGTATTTGGGCTTTATTTGGGATACAATTAATAAATTTTGACAGATAATTGACATATTGAATGTTAAAGTCACGTGACTTCCATAACTTATTTGCTATTGTTCCGATTGGGTTGAAATTTAGTATTTAGGCTTTATATAGGATGCAAGTAATAAATTTTGACAGAAATTTGACATGTTGAATTTTTTAAGTCACGTGACTTCCATAACTTTTTTGCTATTGATCCGATTGGGTTCAAATTTGGAATTTGGGGTTTATTTAGGATGCAATTATTGATTTCTTACAAAATTTTAAAATATTAAGTTCTAGGGTCACGTGACTATCAAAATTTCCTATTTGATTGAAATCTGCTATTAGATGATATGTATATATTTATAGATAGTATTTTGTATTACCCTATTCCTTTTATCTTAATTAGTTAAATTATTTCTTAAATTTGCCTTTAAAAAAAAAAATAAAAAATCATCGGTTCGAATACATAGGCTTTAAAGGGAACTTATCTTCTCTCGTAATATTGTGGCATTATTATAGATTTTGAAAAATTTTGTCATAAAGCTTTTTCATTACTTTTTGAATGGTCTTTAACCAGAAAAAAGAAATTTTGAATTTGGAGCATGTTTTGAAAAATTTTCATTTTGGGCCGGATTTTGTTTGAAAATCGATAAATGCAAATAAATAGGTTTTCTGTTCATTTTAGAGTCAAATCGATAATAACCTTTTTGAAAGGTATCCTGAAGTAGTACAAGATAGAAAAATAAAAAGTTGAAATTTTTCTATAGGGCTCTTGATAATTCGATAATTATGATTAATAGTTTTTTACAATTTTCTCCGAATCTGTGATAGCTATAATCAATTAGTTTTAACATTTGAATACCTCGTAATATTCCCTAGAACTTTTGTTTAAGACAAAAAGTTGTCAGAGTTACAGTTTATTTAGAAAAAAATAAAAACCATTTTTTCACAATTTTTCATGGCCATACCCCTTTCGATTTTGGAGCAAAAAAAAATTTTTTTTTTCTTGGGTTTTTTTTAATCGATATTGCCAACTTAGGGCTTACATTATAATTTGTCGGTTATTAATTTAAGAAAAAAAAATTATACCGTGTGAAAAAACCAGTTTCCTTTTGTTTTTCCCACATTTTTACTTATAACTCGACTTCTATAGCTTCGATTCAATTCGTTGATGGTTTCTTTTATTTCATATTCTCCTCCTGTCAATTCTTTTGATTTTTTATTACTATTACATTTTAAAATAAAAAGAAAAATTAAAACAAATCGACGTAAAATCCCGTTTGTTCTATTTCAATAAATAGATCCTTATGGGAACTTTTTTCTGAATTTGGTATTTATGGTTTATTTAGGATACAACTAATAAATTATGACAGATAACTGACATTTGAGTGTCAGCCTAGGTCACGTGACTACCGTAACTTTTTTGCTATTGGTCCGATTCTGTTCGAATTTGGTATTCAGGCTTTATTTAGAATACAATTAATATACTTTCACAGATATTTGAAATATAAGACAGTATATTGACACACAACGCGACTATATAACAAATTATGGTTCTTTGAAGCATGATACCCCAACAACTGGTCTTCTCTTTCCTTGGCAGGTAAACGTTAGCCTCCCCGACTCACCTAAGTACACCTGATAATTTTTGTTTTTTTTTTTTTAAATTCCCTTATGGCTTTTCACAGACAAGACCTAAAGGTTCCAAACTGGTCCCCACGGACCAAAAGTATAGGAGCGAAGCGACTATACTTGTTATATAGGAGCGTCTGCGACTATATTAAGCACGCCACCTCGGGTCCGAAAAATCGTGTTTTTTTGGAAATAAAAATTCATATCTTTGGCTGTATGGCTAGCGAAACGATGAAATTTGGCATAGGGTCTCTCAATACATTGAGAATGATGGATCCGTAAACAATTTTTTTTTCCGGTACCACCAAACGGAGCGGTACTGTCTCAAAGTCAAAAATTCGTAAAAAAATGGGTCAAATTCCTTTCAGACGCGAGAACTCAAATAAAAAGCCTTTAAAAGACTTTAAATTTTTAGGACATGAGGGTCGGTGGGGGCTTAAGAACTGTATACTTTTTGGGCCAGATCGGTATACAGGGTGAGTTGTTATAAGCGAACAAAAGTGACTAAAAAAAAAATTGAAACTTCTCCAGAGGCTAAAAAAAAATTTTTATAAAAAAAGTGTTTCGGCGAAAAGACTTCGTTTTATAAGAGATTTAACATACTTGGAGCTTTTTTTTGTAAAAAATTTATTTTACGAGTTCTGGCATTTTCAGTTTTTTGGAATTTTCTGCCAAACGATACTTATTTTGGGAAATTTTTTTTTTTCAAAAAATAACTTCATCCTTTACCTTTCATATGCCATATAACCGAAACTTTCGTAAGCCATACAGGGCGAGCAATAATGAACTTTACCCATGAAGGTCCGACCCGAAAATCACATTTTATTTAATAACTTTTTCGTAGTAGCATCTGGACCATTTATATTCTCAGGCATTAAATACTTTAATAACCCCAATATTTATGTAAAATTACAATCTTCCAACATTAATAGGTTCTGAGCAATTCGAATTTTCGCGTTTAATTCATTTGCCACGTCCCTGTACATGGTGAAAAGATCAGACATCATCTAAAAGATCCGAAATTTTGTTTTACAACACATACTAAAATTTCAGGGTTCCAGCGATAGTACAAGTACCCGAAAAATGCGATTTTATGAAAAAAGTCCATTTTTTTGCGTTTTTGCAGGTAATTGGAGGTGTCAACCTAAACTCTGATGAAATGGCTGGTGGAAACAATACTTTGACGCATGGTGGATACAAATTTTTTGCTCGTGACAGGTGGCCGGGACTTGGTTGGGTTTTTTGTAAAATTATGAATGAAAATGAACCGGAAACGATCAGGGAAAGGAAGCACCGAATCAGAAAATGAATGGGCTTTCCGAATCTGTGCATATCAATTGGGGAAATTGTGTATTGCGGCCAGGAAAATTCGACAAACATTTTGACGTCTTCGAAAAATGCCGTTTTTTTGAAATGTCAGTGGTTTTATACCGGGGTGAGGCGAAATGAAATTTGCCCGATTATTTTACTAAAATTATTCGAATATATACACGGGTCAGTCGTAATGATCTATTTAATTTAAAATAAAAATTTCGATATTAGGTGAGTTTTTACTATTTAGTTTATTATTAATATATGTTAATAATTCTTAAACATTGCTTTTGGGTTATAAATAAAAAAATTTTGAAATTATTGATTTTTAAGGTTAGTCGAGTATCATAACTTTTTTGGTATTGGTGCGATTTGGTTGAAATTTGGTACCTAGTACCTATTTCGGATAAGATTAATAAATTTTTACAGATATTTGACATGACTATGTTTTAAGGTCACGTGACTACCTTAACTTTCTTCCTATTTGTCCGATTTGATTGAAATTTGGTATTTGGGGTTTATTTAGGATGCAATTAAGAATTTTTCACAGATATTTGACATTTGACTTCCAGGTCACGTGACTATTGTAACTTTTTTGCTATTGGTCTGATTGGGTTCAAATTTGGTATTTGGGCTTTATTTAGGATGCAATTATTAATTTTTGACAGATATTTGACATTTGACTTCCGGGTCACGCGACTATTGTAACTTTTTTGCTATGAGTCCGATTGGGTTCAAATTTGGTATTTATGCTTTATTTAGGACACAATTAATAAATTTTAACAGATAATTGACAAATTATATTTTAAAGTCACGTGACTCTCATAATTCTTTTGCTATTGATCCGATTGGGTTGAAATTTAGTATTTGGGCTTTATTTAGGATGCCAGTAATACATTTTGACAGAAATTTGACATATTGAATTTTAAAGTCACGTGACTTTTATAACTTTTTTGCTATTGATCCGATTGGGTTCAAATTTGGAATTTGGGGTTTATTTAAGATGCAATTGTTGATTTTTTACAAAATTTTAAAATATTGAGTTCTAGGGTCACGTGACTATCAAAATTTCCTATTTGATTGAAATTGGCTATTAGATGATATGTATATATTTGTAGATAATATTTTGTATTACCCTATTCCTTTTATCTTATTTTGTTAAAATATTTCTTAAATTTGCCTTTAAAAAAAAAATTAAGAAATCATCGGTTCGAATACATAGGCTTTAAAGGGAACTTATGTTCTCTCGTAATATTGTGGCATTATTATAGATTTTGAAAAATTTTGTCATAAAGCTTTTTTATTACTTTTTGAGTGGTCTTTAGCCAGAAAAAAGAAATTTTGAATTTGGAGCATGTTTTGAAAAAATTTTCATTTTGGGCCCGATTTTGTTCGAAAATCGATAAATGCAAATAAATAGGTTTTCTGTTCATTTTAGAGTCAAATCGATAATAACCTTTTTGAAAGGTATCCTGAAGTAGTACAAGATAGAAAAATAAAAAGTTGAAATTTTTCCATAGGGCTCTTGATAATTCGATATTTATGATTAATAGTTTTTTACAATTTTCTCCGAATCTGTGATAGCTATAATCAATTCGCTTTAACAGTCGAATACCTCGTAATATTCCCGAGAACTTTTATTTAAGAGAAAAAGTTGTCAGAGTTATAGTTTATTTAGAAAAAAATAAAAACCATTTTTTCGCAATTTTTCATGGCTATACCCCTTTCGATTTTGAAGCAAAAAAAAATTTTTTTTTCTTGTGTTTTTTTTACTGGAAATTGCTAACTTAGGGCTTATACTATAATTTGTCAGTTATCATTTTAAGAAAAAAATGCTACCGTGGGAAAAAACGAGTTTTTTTTCATTTTTTTTCACATTTTTACTAATATCTCGACTTCTATAGCTTCGATTCAATTCGTTGATGGTTTCTATTATTCCTTATTCTCCTCCTGTTAATTTTTTTCATATTTTATTACAATTGCCTTTCGAAATAAATCTGAAAAATTTTAAAAATCGACGTAAAAGCTCGGTTGTCTTATCCCTGTACATAGGCTCTTATGGAACCTAATTTTTCTCTTTATATTATGGCACTCGTATAAATCGTGGAAAATTTTGTCATAAAGCTTTTTTATTAGTTTTTGAATGGTCTTTAACCAGAAAAAAGAAATTTTGAATTTGGAGCATATTTTGGAAAAATGGTCATTTTGACCCCGGATTTTGTTCGAAAATCGAAAAATGCAGAGAAATAGGTTTTCCGTTCATTTTAGAGTCAAATTGGTAATAATCTTTTTTAAAGATACTCTGAAGTAGTACAGGTTAGAAAAATAAAAAATTGAAATTTTTCCATAGGGCTCTTGATAATTCGATATTTATGTTTAATAGTTTTTTTCAATTTTCTCCGATTGTATAATAGCTAGAACCGATTCGTTTTAACGCACGGATACCTCGTAATATTCCCGAAAACTTTTGTTTAAGACAAAAAGTTGTCAGAGTTATATTTTATTTTTAAAAAAATAAAAACCATTTTTTCGCAATTTTTCATGGCTATACCCCTTTCGATTTTCGACCAAAAAATTTTTTTTTTTTTCTTGGGTTTTTTTTACTTGAAATTGCCAACTTAGGGCTTAAATTATAATTTGTCAATAATTATGTTAAGAAAAAAAAATGATACCGTGGGAAAAAACCAGTTTTCTTTTGTTTTTTCCCACATTTTTACTAATATCTCGGCTTCTATAGCTTCGATTCAATTCATTGATGGTTTCTTTTATTTCTTATTCTCCTACTCTCCATTCTTTTGATATTTAATTACTATTACATTTCAAAATAAAAAGAAAAATTAAAACAAATCGACGTAAAATCCCTGTTTGTTCTATTTCAAGAAATAGACCCTTATGGGAACTTCTCTCTGAATTTGGTATTTATGGTTTATTTAGAATACAACTAATAAATTATGACAGATAACTGACATTTAAGTTTCAGCCTAGGTCACGTGACTACCGTAACTTTTTTGCTATTGGTCCGATTCTGTTCGAATTTGGTATTCAGGCTTTATTTAGAATACAATTAATATACTTTCACAGATATTTGAAATATAAGACAGTATATTGACACAGAACGCGACTATATAACAAATTATGGTTCTTTGAAGCATGATACCCCAACAACTGGTCCTCTCTTTCCTTGGCAGATAAACGTTATCCTCACCTAAGTACACCTGATAATTTGCGATTTTTTTTAAGAAATCCTCTAAGGCCCATCACTGACAAGACTTAAAGGTTCCAAACTGGTCCCCACGGACCAAAAGTATAGGAGCGAAGCGACTATACTTGTTATATAGGAGCGTCTGCGACTATATTATGCACGCGACCTCGGGTCCGAAAAATCGTGTTTTTTTGGAAATAAAAATTCATATCTTTGGCTGTATGGCTAGCGAAACGATGAAATTTGGCATAGGGTCTCTCAATACATTGGGAATGATGGATCCGTAAAGGAATTTTTTTTACGGTACCACCAAACGGAGCGGTACTGTCTCAAAGTCAAAAATTCGTAAAAAAACGGGTCAAAATTCATTTTTGCACGAGATCTCAATTTTAACGCTGTCAAAAAAATTGAAATTTTTAGGCATAAAAGACTTTATAGTAATTCATGTCTGTATACTTTTTGGGCCCGATCGGTATACAGGGTGAGTTGTTATAAGCGAACAAAAGTGACTAAAAAAAAAATTCAAACTTCTCCAGAGGCTAAAAAAAAATTTTTATAAAAAAATTGTTTCGGCGAAAAGACTTTATTTTATAAGAGATTTGACATACTTGGAGCTTTTTTTTGTAAAAAATTTATTTTACGAGTTCTGGCATTTTCAGTTTTTTGGGATTTTCCGCCAAACGATACTTATTTTGGGAAATTTTTTTTTTTCAAAAAATAACTTCATCCTTTACCTTTCATATGGCATATAACCGAAATTTTTGGGAACCATACAGGGCGAGCAATAATGAACTTTACCCATGAAGGTCCGACCCGAAAATCACATTTTATTTAATAACTTTTTCGTAGTGGCATCTGGACCATTTATATTCTCAGGCATTAAATACTTTAATAACCCCAGTATTTGTGTAAAATTACAATCTTCCAACTTTAATAGGTTCTGAGCAATTCGAATTTTCGCGTTTAATTCATTTGCCGCGTCCCTGTACATGGTGAAAAGATCAGACATCGTCTAAAAGATCCGAAATTTTGTTTTACAACACATACTAAAATTTCAGGGTTCCAGCGATAGTACAAGTACCCGAAAAATGCGATTTTATGAAAAAAGTCCATTTTTTTGCGTTTTTGCAGGTAATTGGAGGTGTCAACCTAAACTCTGATGAAATGGCTAGTGGGAACAATACTTTGACGCATGGTGGATACAAATTTTTTGCTCGTGACAGGTGGCCGGGACTTGGTCGGGTTTTTTGTAAAATTATGAATGAAAATGAACCGGAAACGATCAGGGAAAGGAAGCACCGAATCAGAAAATGAATGGGCTTTCCGAATCTGTGCATATCAATTGGGGAAATTGTGTATTGCGGCCAGGAAAATTCGGCAAACATTTTGACGTCTTCGAAAAATGCCGTTTTTTTGAAAAGTCAGTGGTTTCATACCGGGGTGAGACGAAATGAAATTTGCCCGATTATTTTATTAAAATTATTCGAATATATACACGGGTCAGTCGTAATGATCTATTTAATTTAAAATAAAAATTTAGATATTTGGTGAGTTTTTACCATTTAATTTATTATTAATAAATGTTAATAATTCTTAAACATTGCTTTTGGGTTATAAATAAAATTTTTTTGAAATTATTGATTTTTAAGGTTAGTCGAGTATCATAACTTTTTTGGTATTGGTGCGATTTGGTTGAAATTTGGTACCTATTACCTATTTCGGATAAGATTAATAAATTTTTACAGATATTTGACACGACTATATTTTAAGGTCACGTGACTACCTTAACTTTCTTCCTATTTGTCCGATTTGATTGAAATTTGGTATTTGGGGTTTATTTAGGATGCAAGTAATAATTTTTCACAGATATTTGACATTTGACTTCCGGGTCACGTGACTATTGGTACTTTTTTGCTATTGGTCTGATTGGGTTCAAATTTGGTATTTGGGGTTTATTTAGGATGCAATTATTAATTTTTGACAGATATTTGACATTTGACTTCCGGGTCACGTGACTATTGTAACTTTTTTGCTATGAGTCCGATTGGGTTCAAATTTGGTATTTATGCTTTATTTAGGATACAATTAATAAATTTTAACAGATAATTGACAAATTATATTTTAAAGTCACGTGACTTTGATAATTCTTTTGCTATTGATCCGATTGGGTTGAAATTTAGTATTTAGGCTTTATTTAGGATGCAAGTAATAAATTTTGCCAGAAATTAGACATATTGAATTTTAAAGTCACGTGACTTCCATAACTTTTTTGCTATTGATCCGATTGGGTTCAAATTTGGAATTTGGGGTTTATTTAGGATGCAATTGTTGATTTTTTACAAAATTTTAAAATATTAAGTTCTAGGGTCACGTGATTATCAAAATTTCCTATTCGATTGAAATTTGCTATTAGATGTTTTGTATATAATTATCGATAATATTTTTTATTACCCTATTGCTTTTATCTTAATTAGTTAAATTATTTCTTAAATTTGCCTTTAAAAAAAAATTAAAAAATCACCGGTTCGAATACATAGGCTTTAAAGGGAACATATCTTCTTTCGTAATATAGTAGCATTATTATAGATTTTGAAAAATTTTGTCATAAAGCTTTTTCATTACTTTTTGAATGGTCTTTAGCCAGAAAAAAGAAATTTTGAATTTGGAGCATATCTTGAAAAATTTTCATTTTGGGCCGGATTTTGTTTGAAAATCGATAAATGCAAATAAATAGGTTTTCTGTTCATTTTAGAGTCAAATCGATAATAACCTTTTTGAAAGGTATCCTGAAGTAGTACAAGATAGAAAAATAAAAAGTTGAAATTTTTCCATAGGGCTCTTGATAATTCGATATTTATGATTAATAGTTTTTTTCAATTTTCTCCGATTCTGTGATAGCTATAATCAATTCGTTTTAACAGTCGAATTCCTCGTAATATTCCCGAGAACTTTTATTTAAAAGAAAAAGTTGTCAGAGTTATAGTTTATTTAGAAAAAAATAAAAACCATTTTTTCGCAATTTTTCATGGCTATACCCCTGTCGATTTTGGAGCAAAAAAAAAAATTTTTTTCTTGGGTTTTTTTTACTGGAAATTGCCAACTTAGGGCTTACATTATAAGTTGTCAGTTATCATTTAAAAAAAAAAAAAAATTCTACCGTGGGAAAAAACGAGTTTTCTTTTATTTTTTTTTACATTTTTACTAATATCTCGACTTCTATAGCTTCGATTCAATTCGTTGATGGTTTCTATTATTCCTTATTCTCCTCCTGTTAATTCTTTTTATATTTTATTACAATTGCCGTTCGGAATAAAACTGAAAAATTTTAAAAATCGACGTAAATACATAGACTCTTATGGGACCTAATATTTCTCTTTATATTGTGGCACTCGTATAAATCATGGAAAATTTTGGCATTAAGCTTTTTTACTAGTTTTTGAATGGTCTTTAACTAGAAAAAAGAAATTTTGAATTCGGAGCATATTTTGAAAAAATTGTCATTTTGACCCCGGATTTTGTTCGAAAATCGAAAGATGTAAAGAAATAGGTTTTCCGTTCATTTTAGAGTCAAATTGGTAATAATCTTTTTTAAAGATACTCTGAAGTAGTACAGGATAGAAAAATAAAAAATTGAAATTTTTCCATAGGGCTCTTGATAATTCGATATTTATGTTTAATAGTTTTTTCCAATTTTCTCTGATTGTATAATAGCTAGAACCGATTCGTTTTAACGCACGGATACCTCGTAATATTTCCGAAAACTTTTGTTTAAGACAAAAAGTTGTCAGAGTTATATTTTATTTATAAAAAAATAAAAACCATTTTTTTAAAATTTTTCGTGGGTATACCCCTTTCGATTTTCGACCAAAAAAAAAAAATTTTTTCTTGGGTTTTTTTTTGTGAAAATTGCCAGTTTAGGGCCAAAAATTAGAATTTGTCAATAATTATTTTAAGAAAAAAAATGATACCGTGGGAAAAAACCAATTTTCTTTTGTTTTTCCCACATTTTTACTAATATCTCGGCTTCTATAGCTTCGATTCAATTCGTTGATGGTTTCTTTTATTTCTTATTCTCCTCCTGTCAATTCTTTTAATATTTTATGACTATTATTGTTGAAAATAAAAAGAAAAATTAAAACAAATCGACGTAAAATCCCGTTTGTTCTATTTCAAGAAATAGACCCTTATGGGAACTTCTCTCTGAATTTGGTATTTATGGTTTATTTAGGATACAACTAATAAATTATGACAGATAACTGACACTTAAGTTTCAGCCTAGGTCACGTGACTACCGTAACTTTTTTGCTATTGGACCGATTCTGTTCGAATTTGGTATTCAGGCTTTATTTAGAATACAATTAATATACTTTCACAGATATTTGAAATATAAGACAGTATATTGACACACAACGCGACTATATAACAAATTATGGTTCTTTGAAGCATGATACCCCAACCACTGGTCCTCTCTTTCCTTGGCAGGTAAACGTTAGCCTCCCCGACTCACCTAAATACACCTGATAGTTTTTGATTTTTTTTTTAATTACCTTATGCCTTTTCACAGACAAGACCTAAAGGTTCCAAACTGGTCCCCACGGACCAAAAGTATAGGAGCGAAGCGACTATACTTGTTATATAGGAGCGTCTGCGACTATATTATGCACGCGAGCCCGGGCCCGAAAAATCGTGTTTTTTTGGAAATAAAAATTCATATCTTTGGCTGTATGGCTAGCGAAACGATGAAATTTGGCATAGGGCCTCTCAATACATTGAGAATGATGGATCCGTAAACGATTTTTTTTTCCGGTACCACCAAACGGAGCGGTACTGTCTCAAAGTCAAAAATTCGTAAAAAAATGGGTCAAATTCCTTTCAGACGCGAGAACTCAAATAAAAAGCCTTTAAAAGACTTTAAATTTTTAGGACATAAGGGTCGGTGGGGGCTTAAGAACTGTATACTTTTTGGGCCAGATCGGTATACAGGGTGAGTTGTTATAAGCGAACAAAAGTGACTAAAAAAAAAATTGAAACTTCTCCAGAGGCTAAAAAAAAATTTTTAGAAAAAAAGTGTTTCGGCGAAAAGACTTCGTTTTATAAGAGATTTAACATACTTGGAGCTTTTTTTTGTAAAAAATTTATTTTACGAGTTCTGGCATTTTCAGTTTTTTGGAATTTTCCGCCAAACGATACTTATTTTGGGAAAATTTTTTTTTTCAAAAAATAACTTCATCTTTTACCTTTTATATGCCATATAACCGAAATTTTTGGGAACCATACAGGGTGAGCAATAATGAACTTTACCCATGAAGGTCCGACTTGAAAATCACTTTTTATTTAATAACTTTTCAGTGGTAGCACCTGGACCATTTATATTCTCAGGGATTAAATACTTTAATAACCCCATTATTTGTGTAAAATTACAATCTTCCAACTTTAATAGGTTCTGAGCAATTTGAATTTTCGCGTTTAATTCATTTGTCACGTCCCTGTACATGGTGAAAAGATCAAACAACATCTAACGGATCCGAAATTTTGTTTTACAATACATACTAAAATTTCAGGGTTCCAGCGATAGTACAAGTACCCGAAAAATGCGATTTTATGAAAAAAGTCCATTTTTTTGCGTTTTTGCAGGTAATTGGAGGTGTCAACCTAAACTCTGATGAAATGGCTGGTGGGAACAATACTTTGACGCATGGTGGATACAAATTTTTTGCTCGTGACAGGTGGCCGGGACTTGGTTGGGTTTTTTGTAAAATTATGAATGAAAATGAACCGGAAACGATCAGGGAAAGGAAGCACCGAATCAGAAAATGAATGGGCTTTCCGAATCTGTGCATATCAATTGGGGAAATTGTGTATTGCGTCCAGGAAAATTCGGCAAACATTTTGACGTCTTCGAAAAATGCCGTTTTTTTGAAATGTCAGTGTCTTTATACCGGGGTGAGACGAAATGAAATTTGCCCGATTATTTTATTAAAATTATTCGAATATATACACGGGTCAGTCGTAATGATCTATTTAATTTAAAATAAAAATTTCGATATTAGGTGAGTTTTTACTATTTAGTTTATTATTAATAAATGTTAACAATTCTTAAACATTGCTTTTGGGTTATAAATAAAAATTTTTTGAAATTATTGATTTTTAAGGTTAGTCGAGTATCATAACTTTTTTGGTATTGGTGCGATTTGGTTGAAATTTGGTACCTAGTACCTATTTCGGATAAGATTAATAAATTTTTACAGATATTTGACATGACTATGTTTTAAGGTCACCTGACTACCTTAACTTTCTTCCTATTTGTCAGATTTGATTAAAATTTGGTATTTGGGGTTTATTTAGGATGCAATTATGAATTTTTTACAGATATTTGACATTTGACTTCCAGGTCACGTGACTATTGTAACTTTTTTGCTATTGGTCTGATTGGGTTCAAATTTGGTATTTGGGCTTTATTTAGGATGCAATTATTAATTTTTGACAGATATTTGACATTTGACTTCCGGGTCACGTGACTATTGTAACTTTTTTGCTATGAGTCCGATTGGGTTCAAATTTGGTATTTATGCTTTATTTAGGATACAATTAATAAATTTTAATAGATAATTGACAAATTATATTTTAAAGTCATGTGACTTTCATATTTCTTTTGCTATTGATCCGATTGGGTTGAAATTTAGTATTTGGGCTTTATTTAGGATGCAAGTAATAAATTATGACAGAAATTTGACATATTGAATTTTAAAGTCACGTGACTTCCATAACTTTTTTGCTATTAATCCGATTGGGTTCAAATTTGGAATTTGGGGTTTATTTAGGATGCAACTATTGATTTCTTACAAAATTTTAAAATATTAAGTTCTAGGGTCACGTGACTATCAAAATTTCCTATTTGATTAAAATTTGCTATTAGATGATATGTATATATTTGTAGATAATATTTTGTATTACCCTATTCCTTTTATCTTAATTAGTTAAATTATTTCTTAAATTTGCCATTCAAAAAAAAAATTAAAAAATCATCTGTTCGAATACATAGGCTTTAAAGGGAACTTATCTTCTTTCATAATATTGTAGCATTATTATAGATTTTGAAAAATTTTGTCATTAAGCTTTTTCATTAATTTTTGAATGGTCTTTAGCCAGAAAAAATAAATTTTGATTTTGGAGCATGTTTTGAAAAAATTTTCATTTTGGGCCGGATTTTGTTCGAAAATCGAAAAATGCAAAGAAATAGGTTTTCTGTTCATTTTAGAGTCAAATCGATAATAACCTTTTTGAAAGGTATCCTGAAGTAGTACAAGATAGAAAAATAAAAAGTTGAAATTTTTCCATAGGGCTCTTGATAATTCGATATATATGATTAATAGTTTTTTACAATTTTCTCCGAATCTGTGATAGCTATAATCAATTAGTTTTAACATTTAAATACCTCGTAATATTCCCTAGAACTTTTGTTTAGGACAAAAAGTTGTCAGAGTTATAGTTTATTTAGAAAAAAATAAAAACCATTTTTTCACAATTTTTCATGGCTATACCCCTTTCGATTTTGGAGCAAAAAAAAATTTTTTTTTTTTGGGGTTTTTTACTGGAAATTGCCAACTTAGGGCTTACATTATAATTTGTCAGTTATCATTTTAAGAAAAAAAAATTATACCGTGGGAAAAAAACCAGTTTTCTTTTGTTATTTCCCACATTTTTACTAATATCTCGGCTTCTATAGCTTCGATTCAATTCATTGATGGGTTCTTTTAATTCTCATTCTCCTCCTCTCAATTCTTTTGATATTTTATTACTATTACATTTCAAAATAAAATGAAAAATTAAAACAAATCGACGTAAAATCCCGTTTGTTCTATTTCGATAAATAGATCCTTATGGGAGTTTTTTTCTGAATTTGGTATTTATGGTTTATTTAGGATACAACTAATAAATTATAACAGATAACTGACATTTGAGTGTCAGCCTAGGTCACGTGACTACCGTAACTTTTTTGCTATTGGTCCGATTTTGTTGTAATTTGGTATTCAGGCTTTATTTAGGATACAATTAACATATTTTAACAGATATTTGAAATATAAGAGAGTATATTGACACACAACGCGACTATATAACAAATTATGGTTCTTTGAAGCATGATACCCCAACAACTGGTCCTCTCTTTCCTTGGCATATAAACGTTGGTACAGCTGATAATTTTTGTTTTTTTTTTAAGAATTCCTTTATAGCCCTTCACAGACAAGACCTAAAGGTTTCAAACTGGTCCCCACGGACCAAAAGTATAGGAGCGAAGCGACTATACTTGTTATATAGGAGCGTCTGCGACTATATTATGCACGCGGGCCCGGGTCCGAAAAATCGTGTTTTTTTGGAAATAAAAATTCATATCTTTGGCTGTATGGCTAGCGAAACGATGAAATTTGGCATAGGGTCTCTCAATACATTGGGAATGATGGATCCGTAAACGATTTTTTTTTCGGGTACCACCAAACGGAGCGGTACTGTCTCAAAGTCAAAAATTCGTAAAAAAATTGGTAAAAATCGAGTTGCTCACGAGATCTCAATTTTAAAGCGTTTAATCGAGCTGAAATTTTCAGGATATATGGGTTCTTGGGGCTTACGTGTCTGTATACTTTTTGGGCCCGATCGGTATACAGGGTGAGTTGTTATAAGCGAACAAAAGTGACTAAAAAAAAAATGTAAACTTCTCCAGAGGCTAAAAAAAAATTTTTATAAAAAAAGTGTTTCGGCGAAAAGACTTCGTTTTATAAGAGATTTAACATACTTGGAGCTTTTTTTTGTAAAAAATTTATTTTACGAGTTCTGGCATTTTCAGTTTTTTGGGATTTCCCGCCAAACGATACTTATTTTGAGAAAATTTTTTTTTTCAAAAAATAACTTCATCCTTTACCTTTCATATGCCATATAACCGAAATTTTTGGGAACCATACAGGGCGAGCAATAATGAACTTTACCCATGAAGGTCCGACCTGAAAATCACATTTTATTTAATAACTTTTTCGTAGTAGCATCTGGACCATTTATATTCTCAGGCATTAAATACTTTAATAACCCCAATATTTATGTAAAATTACAATCTTCCAACATTAATAGGTTCTGAGCAATTCGAATTTTCGCGTTTAATTCATTTGCCACGTCCCTGTACATGGTGAAAAGATCAGACATCATCTAAAAGATCCGAAATTTTGTTTTACAACACATACTAAAATTTCAGGGTTCCAGCGATAGTACAAGTACCCGAAAAATGCGATTTTATGAAAAAAGTCCATTTTTTTGCGTTTTTGCAGGTAATTGGAGGTGTCAACCTAAACTCTGATGAAATGGCTGGTGGGAACAATACTTTGACGCATGGTGGATACAAATTTTTTGCTCGTGACAGGTGGCCGGGACTTGGTTGGGTTTTTTGTAAAATTATGAATGAAAATGAACCGGAAACGATCAGGGAAAGGAAGCACCGAATCAGAAAATGAATGGGCTTTCCGAATCTGTGCATATCAATAGGGGAAATTGTGTATTGCGGCCAGGAAAATTCGACAAACATTTTGACGTCTTCGAAAAATGCCGTTTTTTTGAAATGTCAGTGTCTTTATACCGGGGTGAGACGAAATGAAATTTGCCCGATTATTTTATTAAAATTATTCGAATATATACACGGGTCAGTCGTAATGATCTATTTAATTTAAAATAAAAATTTAGATATTAGGTGAGTTTTTACTATTTAGTTTATTATTAATATATGTTAATAATTCTTAAACATTGCTTTTGGGTTATAAATAAAAATTTTTTGAAATTATTGATTTTTAAGGTTAGTCGAGTATCATAACTTTTTTGGTATTGGTGCGATTTGGTTGAAATTTGGTACCTAGTACCTATTTCGGATAAGATTAAGAAATTTTTACAGATATTTGACATGACTATGTTTTAAGGTCACGTGACTACCTTAACTTTCTTCCTATTTGTCCGATTTGATTGAAATTTGGTATTTGGGGTTTATTTAGGATGCAATTATGAATTTTTCACAGATATTTGACATTTGACTTCCAGGTCACGTGACTATTGGTACTTTTTTGCTATTGGTCTGATTGGGTTCAAATTTGGTATTTGGGCTTTATTTAGGATGCAATTATTAATTTTTGACAGATATTTGACATTTGACTTCCGGGTCACGTGACTATTGTAACTTTTTTGCTATAAGTCCGATTGGGTTCAAATTTGGTATTTGGGCTTTATTTGGGATACAATTAATAAATTTTGACAGATAATTGACAAATTATATTTTAAAGTCACGTGACTCTCATAATTCTTTTGCTATTGATCCGATTGGGTTGAAATTTAGTATTTAGGCTTTATTTAGGATGCAAGTAATAGATTTTGCCAGAAATTTGACATATTGAATTTTAAAGTCACGTGACTTCCATAACTTTTTTGCTATTGATCCGATTGGGTTAAAATTTGGTATTTAGAGTTTTATTACGATGCCATTATTGAATTTTTACAAATTTTTAAAATATTATGTTTTTAAGTCACGTGACTATCAAAATTTCTTTCGTATTCGCTCGATTTGATTGAAATTTCCTATTAGATTATATGTATATATTTATAGATAATATTTTGTATTACCCTATTGCTTTTATCTTAATTAGTTAAATTGTTTCTTAGATTTGCCTTTGAAAAAAAAATTAAAAAATCATGGGTTCAGTATGCTTTAAAGGAAACTTATCTTCTTTCATAATATTTTAGCATTATTATAGATTTTGAAAATTTTTGTCATTAAGCTTTTTCATTACTTTTTGAATGGTCTTTAGCCAGAAAAAAGAAATTTTGAATTTGGAGCATGTTTTGAAAAATTTTCATTTTGGGCCGGATTTTGTTTGAAAATCGAAAAATGCAAATAAATAGGTTTTCTGTTCATTTTAGAGTCAAATCGATAATAACCTTTTTGAAAGGTATTCTGAAGTAGTACAAGATAGAAAAATAAAAAATTGAAATTTTTCCATAGGGCTCTTGATATTTCGATATTTATGTTTAATAGTTTTTTACAATTTTCTCCAATTCTGTGATAGCTAGAATCAATTCGTTTTAACATTCGGATACCTCGTAATATTCCCGAAAACTTTTGTTTAAGGCAAAAAGTTGTCAGAGTTATAGTTTATTTAGAAAAAAATAAAAACCATTTTTTCGCAATTTTTCATAGCTATACCCCTGGCGATTTTGGAGCAAAAAAAAAAATTTTTTTCTTGGGTTTTTTTTACTGGAAATTGCCAACTTAGGGCTTACATTATAAGTTGTCAGTTATCATTTAAAAAAAAAAAATTCTACCGTGGGAAAAAACGAGTTTTCTTTTATTTTTTTTTACATTTTTACTAATATCTCGACTTCTATAGCTTCGATTCAATTCGTTGATGGTTTCTTTTATTCTTTATTCTCCTCCTGTTAATTCTTTTTATATTTTATTACAATTGCCGTTCGGAATAAAACTGAAAAATTTTAAAAATCGACGTAAATACATAGACTCTTATGGGACCTAATATTTCTCTTTATATTGTGGCACTCGTATAAATCATGGAAAATTTTGGCATTGAGCTTTTTTACTAGTTTTTGAATGGTCTTTAACTAGAAAAAAGAAATTTTGAATTCGGAGCATATTTTGAAAAAATTGTCATTTTGACCCCGGATTTTGTTCGAAAATCGAAAAATGCAAAGAAATAGGTTTTCCGTTCATTTTAGAGTCAAATTGGTAATAATCTTTTTTAAAGATACTCTGAAGTAGTACAGGATAGAAAAATAAAAAATTGAAATTTTTCCATAGGGCTCTTGATAATTCGATATATATGTTTAATAGTTTTTTCCAATTTTCTCCGATTGTATAATAGCTAGAACCGATTTGTTTTAACGCACGGATACCTCGTAATATTTCCGAAAACTTTTGTTTAAGACAAAAAGTTGTCAGAGTTATATTTTATTTATAAAAAAATAAAAACCATTTTTTTTTAATTTTTCGTGGGTATACCCCTTTCGATTTTCGACCAAAAAAAAAAAAATGTTTTTCTTGGGTTTTTTTTGTGAAAATTACAAGTTTAGGGCTAAAACTAAAATTTGTCATAAATTATTTTAAGAAAAAAAATTATACCGTGGGAAAAAACCAGTTTTCTTTTGTTTTTCCCACATTTTTACTTATATCTCGGCTTCTATAGCTTCGATTCAATTTATTTATGGTTTTTTTTATTTCTTATTCTTCTCCTCTCAATTCTTTTGATATTTTATTACTATTACATTTTAAAATAAAAAGAAAAATTTAAACAAATCGACGTAAAATCTCGTTTGTTCTATTTCAAGAAATAGACCCTTATGGGAACTTTTTTCTGAATTTGGTATTTATGGTTTATTTAGGATACAACTAATAAATTATAACAGATAACTGACATTTGAGTGTCAGCCTAGGTCACGTGACTACCGTAACTTTTTTGCTATTGGTCCGATTTTGTTGTAATTTGGTATTCAGGCTTTATTTAGGATACAATTAACATATTTTAACAGATATTTGAAATATAAGAGAGTATATTGACACACAACGCGACTATATAATAAATTATGGTTCTTTGAAGCATGATACCCCAACAACTGGTCCTCTCTTTCCTCGGCAGGTAAACGTTAGCCTCCCCGACTCACCTAAGTACACCTGATAATTTTTGATTGTTTTTTTAAATTCCCTTATGGCTTTTCACAGACAAGACCTAAAGGTTCCAAACTGGTCCCCACGGACCAAAAGTATAGGAGCGAAGCGACTATACTTGTTATATAGGAGCGTCTGCGACTATATTATGCACGCGAGCCCGGGCCCGAAAAATCGTGTTTTTTTGGAAATAAAAATTCATATCTTTGGCTGTATGGTTAGCGAAACGATGAAATTTGGCATAGGGCCTCTCAATACATTGAGAATGATGGATCCGTAAACGATTTTTTTTTCCGGTACCACCAAACGGAGCGGTACTGTCTCAAAGTCAAAAATTCGTAAAAAAATGGGTCAAATTCCTTTCAGACGCGAGAACTCAAATAAAAAGCCTTTAAAAGACTTAAAATTTTTAGGACATAAGGGTCGGTGGGGCCTTAAGAACTGTATACTTTTTGGGCCAGATCGGTATACAGGGTGAGTTGTTATAAGCGAACAAAAGTGACTAAAAAAAAAATTCAAACTTCTCCAGAGGCTAAAAAAAAATTTTTATAAAAAAAGTGTTTTGGCGAAAAGACTTCGTTTTATAAGAGATTTAACATACTTGGAGCTTTTTTTTGTAAAAAATTTATTTTACGAGTTCTGGCATTTTCAGTTTTTTGGAATTTTCTGCCAAACGATACTTATTTTGGGAAAATTTTTTTTTTCAAAAAATAACTTCATCCTTTACCTTTCATATGCCATATAACCGAAATTTTCGTAAGCCATACAGGGCGAGCAATAATGAACTTTACCCATGAAGGTCCGACCTAAAAATCACATTTTATTTAATAACTTTTTAGTGGTGGCATCTGGACCATTTATATTCTCAGGGATTAAATACTTTAATAACCCCAGTATTTGTGTAAAATTACAATCTTCCAACTTTAATAGGTTCTGAGCAATTCGAATTTTCGCGTTTAATTCATTTGCCACGTCCCTGTACATGGTGAAAAGATCAAACAACATCTAAAGGATCCGAAATTTTGTTTTACAACACATACTAAAATTTCAGGGTTCCAGCGATAGTACAAGTACCCGAAAAAAGCGATTTTATGAAAAAAGTCCATTTTTTTGCGTTTTTGCAGGTAATTGGAGGTGTCAACCTAAACTCTGATGAAATGGCTGGTGGGAACAATACTTTGACGCATGGTGGATACAAATTTTTTGCTCGTGACAGGTGGCCGGGACTTGGTTGGGTTTTTTGTAAAATTATGAATGAAAATGAACCGGAAACGATCAGGGAAAGGAAGCACCGAATCAGAAAATGAATGGGCTTTCCGAATCTGTGCATATCAATAGGGGAAATTGTGTATTGCGGCCAGGAAAATTCGGCAAACATTTTGACGTCTTCGAAAAATGCCGTTTTTTTGAAATGTCAGTGGTTTTATACCGGGGTGAGACGAAATGAAATTTGCCCGATTATTTTATTAAAATTATTCGAATATATACACGGGTCAGTCGTAATGATCTATTTAATTTAAAATAAAAATTTCGATATTAGGTGAGTTTTTACTATTTAGTTTATTATTAATATATGTTAATAATTCTTAAACATTGCTTTTGGGATATAAATAAAAATTTTTTGAAATTATTAATTTTTAAGGTTAGTCGAGTATCATAACTTTTTTGGTATTGGTGCGATTTGGTTGAAATTTGGTACCTAGTACCTATTTCGGATAAGATTAATAAATTTTTACAGATATTTGACATGACTATGTTTTAAGGTCACGTGACTACCTTAACTTTCTTCCTATTTGTCCGATTTGATTGAAATTTGGTATTTGGGGTTTATTTAGGATGCAATTATTAATTTTTGACAGATATTTGACATTTCACTTCCGGGTCACGTGACTATTGTAACTTTTTTGCTATGAGTCCGATTGGGTTCAAATTTGGTATTTGGGCTTTATTTAGGATGCAATTATTAATTTTTGACAGATATTTGACATTTGACTTCCGGGTCACGTGACTATTGTAACTTTTTTGCTATGAGTCCGATTGGGTTCAAATTTGGTATTTATGCTTTATTTAGGACACAATTAACAAATTTTGACAGATAATTGACAAATTATATTTTAAAGTCACGTGACTCTCATAATTCTTTTGCTATTGATCCGATTGGGTTGAAATTTAGTATTTGGGCTTTATTTAGGATGCAAGTAATAAATTTTGCCAGAAATTTGACATATTGAATTTTAAAGTCACGTGACTTCCATAACTTTTTTGCTATGGGTCTGATTGGGTTCAAATTTGGAATTTGGGGTTTAATTAGGATGCAATTGTTGATTTCTTACAAAATTTTAAAATATTAAGTTCCAGGGTCACGTGACTATCAACATTTCCTATTCGATTGAAATTTGCTATTAGATGATATGTATATATTTATAGATAGTATTTTGTATTACCCTATTCCTTTTATCTTAATTAATTAAATTATTTTTTAAATTTGCCTTTCAAAAAAAAATAAAATAATCATCGGTTCGAATACATAGGCTTTAAAGGGAACTTATCTTCTCTCGTAATATTGTGGCATTATTATAGATTTTGAAAAATTTTGTCATAAAGCTTTTTCATTACTTTTTGAATGGTCTTTAGCCAGAAAAAAGAAATTTTGAATTTGGAGCATGTTTTGAAAAATTTTCATTTTGGGCCGGATTTTGTTTGAAAATCGATAAATGCAAATAAATAGGTTTTCTGTTCATTTTAGAGTCAAATCGATAATAACCTTTTTGAAAGGTATCCTGAAGTAATACAAGATAGAAAAATAAAAAGTTGAAATTTTTCCATAGGGCTCTTGATAATTCGATATTTATGATTAATAGTTTTTTACAATTTTCTCCAAATCTGTGATAGCTATAATCAATTAGTTTTAACATTCGAATACCTCGTAACATTCCCTAGAACTTTTGTTTAAGACAAAAAGTTGTCAGAGTTATAGTTTATTTAGAAAAAAATAAAAACCATTTTTTCACAATTTTTCATGGCTATACCCCTTTCGATTTTGGAGCAAAAAAATTTTTTTTTTTCTTGGGTTTTTTTTACTTGAAACTGCCATCATAGGGTTTACATTATGATTTATCGATTATAATTTTAAGAAAAAAAAAATGGTACCGTGGGATAAAACGAGTTTTCTATTATTTTTTTTCACATTTTTACTAATATCTCGACTTCTATAGCTTCGATTCAATTCGTTGATGGTTTCTATTATTCCTTATTCTTCTCCTGTTAGTTCTTTTTATATTTTATTACAATTGCCTTTCGAAATAAAACTGAAAAATTAAAAAAATCGACGTAAAAACCCGGTTGTGTTATCCCTATACATAGGCTCTTATGGGACCTTATTTTTTCCTTTATATTATGGCACTCGTATAAATCGTGGAAAATTTTATCATAAAGCTTTTTCATTAGTTTTTGAATGGTTTTTAACCAGAAAAAAGAAATTTTCAATTTGGAGCATATTTTGAAAAAATGCTTATTTTGAGCCCGGATTTTGCTTCAAAATCGAAAAATGCAAAGAAATAGGTTTTCCGTTTATTTTAGAGTCAAATCGATAATAACCTTTTTGAAAGGTACTTAAAAGTAGTATAGGATAGATAAATAAAAAATTTAAATTTTTCCATAGGACCCTTGATAATTCGATATTTTTGTTTCATGGTTTTTCTTTATTTTCTCCGATTTTATGATAGCTAGAACCGATTCGTTTTAACGTACGGATACCTCGTAATATTTCTCATAACTTTTTTAAAAGACAAAATGTTGTTAGTCTTATAGTTTATTTTAAAAAAAATAAATACCGTTTTTTTCAAATTTTTTATGGCCGTACCCCTTTCGATTTTGGAGCAAAAAAAATTTTTTTTTTCTTGGGTTTTTTTACTTGAAATTGCCAACTTAGGGCTTACATTATAATTTGTCAATAATTATTTTAAGAAAAAAAAATGATACCGTGGGAAAAAACCAGTTTTCTTTTGTTTTTCCCACATTTTTACTAATATCTCGGCTTCTATAGCTTCGATTCAATTCATTGATGGTTTCTTTTATTTCTTATTCTCCTCCTCTCAATTCTTTTGATATTTTATTACTATTACATTTCAAAATAAAAAGAAAAATTAAAACAAATCGACGTAAAATCCCTGTTTGTTCTATTTCAAGAAATAGACCCTTATGGGAACTTCTCTTTGAATTTGGTATTTATGGTTTATTTAGAATACAATTAATATACTTTCACAGATATTTGAAATATAAGACAGTATATTGACACACAACGCGACTATATAACAAATTATGGTTCTTTGAAGCATGATACCCCAACAACTGGTCCTTTCTTTCCTTGGCAGGTAAACGTTAGCCTCCCCCACTCACCTAAGTACACCTGATAGTTTTTGATTTTTTTTATAATTACCTTATGGCTTTTCACAGACAAGACCTAAAGGTTCCAAACTGGTCCCCACGGACCAAAAGTATAGGAGCGAAGCGACTATACTTGTTATATAGGAGCGTCTGCGACTATATTATGCACGCGGGCCCGGGTCCGAAAAATCGTGTTTTTTTGGAAATAAAAATTCATATCTTTGGCTGTATGGCTAGCGAAACGATGAAATTTGGCATAGGGTCTCTCAATACATTGGGAATGATGGATCCGTAAACGATTTTTTTTTCGGGTACCACCAAACGGAGCGGTACTGTCTCAAAGTCAAAAATTCGTAAAAAAATTGGTAAAAATCGAGTTGCTCACGAGATCTCAATTTTAAAGCGTTTAATCGAGCTGAAATTTTCAGGATATATGGGTTCTTGGGGCTTACGTGTCTGTATACTTTTTGGGCCCGATCGGTATACAGGGTGAGTTGTTATAAGCGAACAAAAGTGACTAAAAAAAAAATGTAAACTTCTCCAGAGGCTAAAAAAAAATTTTTATAAAAAAAGTGTTTCGGCGAAAAGACTTCGTTTTATAAGAGATTTAACATACTTGGAGCTTTTTTTTGTAAAAAATTTATTTTACGAGTTCTGGCATTTTCAGTTTTTTGGGATTTCCCGCCAAACGATACTTATTTTGAGAAAATTTTTTTTTTCAAAAAATAACTTCATCCTTTACCTTTCATATGCCATATAACCGAAATTTTTGGGAACCATACAGGGCGAGCAATAATGAACTTTACCCATGAAGGTCCGACCTGAAAATCACATTTTATTTAATAACTTTTTCGTAGTAGCATCTGGACCATTTATATTCTCAGGCATTAAATACTTTAATAACCCCAATATTTATGTAAAATTACAATCTTCCAACATTAATAGGTTCTGAGCAATTCGAATTTTCGCGTTTAATTCATTTGCCACGTCCCTGTACATGGTGAAAAGATCAGACATCATCTAAAAGATCCGAAATTTTGTTTTACAACACATACTAAAATTTCAGGGTTCCAGCGATAGTACAAGTACCCGAAAAATGCGATTTTATGAAAAAAGTCCATTTTTTTGCGTTTTTGCAGGTAATTGGAGGTGTCAACCTAAACTCTGATGAAATGGCTGGTGGGAACAATACTTTGACGCATGGTGGATACAAATTTTTTGCTCGTGACAGGTGGCCGGGACTTGGTTGGGTTTTTTGTAAAATTATGAATGAAAATGAACCGGAAACGATCAGGGAAAGGAAGCACCGAATCAGAAAATGAATGGGCTTTCCGAATCTGTGCATATCAATAGGGGAAATTGTGTATTGCGGCCAGGAAAATTCGACAAACATTTTGACGTCTTCGAAAAATGCCGTTTTTTTGAAATGTCAGTGTCTTTATACCGGGGTGAGACGAAATGAAATTTGCCCGATTATTTTATTAAAATTATTCGAATATATACACGGGTCAGTCGTAATGATCTATTTAATTTAAAATAAAAATTTAGATATTAGGTGAGTTTTTACTATTTAGTTTATTATTAATATATGTTAATAATTCTTAAACATTGCTTTTGGGTTATAAATAAAAATTTTTTGAAATTATTGATTTTTAAGGTTAGTCGAGTATCATAACTTTTTTGGTATTGGTGCGATTTGGTTGAAATTTGGTACCTAGTACCTATTTCGGATAAGATTAAGAAATTTTTACAGATATTTGACATGACTATGTTTTAAGGTCACGTGACTACCTTAACTTTCTTCCTATTTGTCCGATTTGATTGAAATTTGGTATTTGGGGTTTATTTAGGATGCAATTATGAATTTTTCACAGATATTTGACATTTGACTTCCAGGTCACGTGACTATTGGTACTTTTTTGCTATTGGTCTGATTGGGTTCAAATTTGGTATTTGGGCTTTATTTAGGATGCAATTATTAATTTTTGACAGATATTTGACATTTGACTTCCGGGTCACGTGACTATTGTAACTTTTTTGCTATAAGTCCGATTGGGTTCAAATTTGGTATTTGGGCTTTATTTGGGATACAATTAATAAATTTTGACAGATAATTGACAAATTATATTTTAAAGTCACGTGACTCTCATAATTCTTTTGCTATTGATCCGATTGGGTTGAAATTTAGTATTTAGGCTTTATTTAGGATGCAAGTAATAGATTTTGCCAGAAATTTGACATATTGAATTTTAAAGTCACGTGACTTCCATAACTTTTTTGCTATTGATCCGATTGGGTTAAAATTTGGTATTTAGAGTTTTATTACGATGCCATTATTGAATTTTTACAAATTTTTAAAATATTATGTTTTTAAGTCACGTGACTATCAAAATTTCTTTCGTATTCGCTCGATTTGATTGAAATTTCCTATTAGATTATATGTATATATTTATAGATAATATTTTGTATTACCCTATTGCTTTTATCTTAATTAGTTAAATTGTTTCTTAGATTTGCCTTTGAAAAAAAAATTAAAAAATCATGGGTTCAGTATGCTTTAAAGGAAACTTATCTTCTTTCATAATATTTTAGCATTATTATAGATTTTGAAAATTTTTGTCATTAAGCTTTTTCATTACTTTTTGAATGGTCTTTAGCCAGAAAAAAGAAATTTTGAATTTGGAGCATGTTTTGAAAAATTTTCATTTTGGGCCGGATTTTGTTTGAAAATCGAAAAATGCAAATAAATAGGTTTTCTGTTCATTTTAGAGTCAAATCGATAATAACCTTTTTGAAAGGTATTCTGAAGTAGTACAAGATAGAAAAATAAAAAATTGAAATTTTTCCATAGGGCTCTTGATATTTCGATATTTATGTTTAATAGTTTTTTACAATTTTCTCCAATTCTGTGATAGCTAGAATCAATTCGTTTTAACATTCGGATACCTCGTAATATTCCCGAAAACTTTTGTTTAAGGCAAAAAGTTGTCAGAGTTATAGTTTATTTAGAAAAAAATAAAAACCATTTTTTCGCAATTTTTCATAGCTATACCCCTGGCGATTTTGGAGCAAAAAAAAAAATTTTTTTCTTGGGTTTTTTTTACTGGAAATTGCCAACTTAGGGCTTACATTATAAGTTGTCAGTTATCATTTAAAAAAAAAAAATTCTACCGTGGGAAAAAACGAGTTTTCTTTTATTTTTTTTTACATTTTTACTAATATCTCGACTTCTATAGCTTCGATTCAATTCGTTGATGGTTTCTTTTATTCTTTATTCTCCTCCTGTTAATTCTTTTTATATTTTATTACAATTGCCGTTCGGAATAAAACTGAAAAATTTTAAAAATCGACGTAAATACATAGACTCTTATGGGACCTAATATTTCTCTTTATATTGTGGCACTCGTATAAATCATGGAAAATTTTGGCATTGAGCTTTTTTACTAGTTTTTGAATGGTCTTTAACTAGAAAAAAGAAATTTTGAATTCGGAGCATATTTTGAAAAAATTGTCATTTTGACCCCGGATTTTGTTCGAAAATCGAAAAATGCAAAGAAATAGGTTTTCCGTTCATTTTAGAGTCAAATTGGTAATAATCTTTTTTAAAGATACTCTGAAGTAGTACAGGATAGAAAAATAAAAAATTGAAATTTTTCCATAGGGCTCTTGATAATTCGATATATATGTTTAATAGTTTTTTCCAATTTTCTCCGATTGTATAATAGCTAGAACCGATTTGTTTTAACGCACGGATACCTCGTAATATTTCCGAAAACTTTTGTTTAAGACAAAAAGTTGTCAGAGTTATATTTTATTTATAAAAAAATAAAAACCATTTTTTTTTAATTTTTCGTGGGTATACCCCTTTCGATTTTCGACCAAAAAAAAAAAAATGTTTTTCTTGGGTTTTTTTTGTGAAAATTACAAGTTTAGGGCTAAAACTAAAATTTGTCATAAATTATTTTAAGAAAAAAAATTATACCGTGGGAAAAAACCAGTTTTCTTTTGTTTTTCCCACATTTTTACTTATATCTCGGCTTCTATAGCTTCGATTCAATTTATTTATGGTTTTTTTTATTTCTTATTCTTCTCCTCTCAATTCTTTTGATATTTTATTACTATTACATTTTAAAATAAAAAGAAAAATTTAAACAAATCGACGTAAAATCTCGTTTGTTCTATTTCAAGAAATAGACCCTTATGGGAACTTTTTTCTGAATTTGGTATTTATGGTTTATTTAGGATACAACTAATAAATTATAACAGATAACTGACATTTGAGTGTCAGCCTAGGTCACGTGACTACCGTAACTTTTTTGCTATTGGTCCGATTTTGTTGTAATTTGGTATTCAGGCTTTATTTAGGATACAATTAACATATTTTAACAGATATTTGAAATATAAGAGAGTATATTGACACACAACGCGACTATATAATAAATTATGGTTCTTTGAAGCATGATATCCCAACAACTGGTCCTCTCTTTCCTCGGCAGGTAAACGTTAGCCTCCCCGACTCACCTAAGTACACCTGATAATTTTTGATTGTTTTTTTAAATTCCCTTATGGCTTTTCACAGACAAGACCTAAAGGTTCCAAACTGGTCCCCACGGACCAAAAGTATAGGAGCGAAGCGACTATACTTGTTATATAGGAGCGTCTGCGACTATATTATGCACGCGGGCCCGGGTCCGAAAAATCGTGTTTTTTTGGAAATAAAAATTCATATCTTTGGCTGTATGGCTAGCGAAACGATGAAATTTGGCATAGGGTCTCTCAATACATTGGGAATGATGGATCCGTAAACGATTTTTTTTTCGGGTACCACCAAACGGAGCGGTACTGTCTCAAAGTCAAAAATTCGTAAAAAAATTGGTAAAAATCGAGTTGCTCACGAGATCTCAATTTTAAAGCGTTTAATCGAGCTGAAATTTTCAGGATATATGGGTTCTTGGGGCTTACGTGTCTGTATACTTTTTGGGCCCGATCGGTATACAGGGTGAGTTGTTATAAGCGAACAAAAGTGACTAAAAAAAAAATGTAAACTTCTCCAGAGGCTAAAAAAAAATTTTTATAAAAAAAGTGTTTCGGCGAAAAGACTTCGTTTTATAAGAGATTTAACATACTTGGAGCTTTTTTTTGTAAAAAATTTATTTTACGAGTTCTGGCATTTTCAGTTTTTTGGGATTTCCCGCCAAACGATACTTATTTTGAGAAAATTTTTTTTTTCAAAAAATAACTTCATCCTTTACCTTTCATATGCCATATAACCGAAATTTTTGGGAACCATACAGGGCGAGCAATAATGAACTTTACCCATGAAGGTCCGACCTGAAAATCACATTTTATTTAATAACTTTTTCGTAGTAGCATCTGGACCATTTATATTCTCAGGCATTAAATACTTTAATAACCCCAATATTTATGTAAAATTACAATCTTCCAACATTAATAGGTTCTGAGCAATTCGAATTTTCGCGTTTAATTCATTTGCCACGTCCCTGTACATGGTGAAAAGATCAGACATCATCTAAAAGATCCGAAATTTTGTTTTACAACACATACTAAAATTTCAGGGTTCCAGCGATAGTACAAGTACCCGAAAAATGCGATTTTATGAAAAAAGTCCATTTTTTTGCGTTTTTGCAGGTAATTGGAGGTGTCAACCTAAACTCTGATGAAATGGCTGGTGGGAACAATACTTTGACGCATGGTGGATACAAATTTTTTGCTCGTGACAGGTGGCCGGGACTTGGTTGGGTTTTTTGTAAAATTATGAATGAAAATGAACCGGAAACGATCAGGGAAAGGAAGCACCGAATCAGAAAATGAATGGGCTTTCCGAATCTGTGCATATCAATAGGGGAAATTGTGTATTGCGGCCAGGAAAATTCGGCAAACATTTTGACGTCTTCGAAAAATGCCGTTTTTTTGAAATGTCAGTGGTTTTATACCGGGGTGAGACGAAATGAAATTTGCCCTATTATTTTATTAAAATTATTCGAATATATACACGGGTCAGTCGTAATGATCTATTTAATTTAAAATAAAAATTTAGATATTAGGTGAGTTTTTACTATTTAGTTTATTATTAATATATGTTAATAATTCTTAAACATTGCTTTTGGGTTATAAATAAAAATTTTTTGAAATTATTGATTTTTAAGGTTAGTCGAGTATCATAACTTTTTTGGTATTGGTGCGATTTGGTTGAAATTTGGTACCTAGTACCTATTTTGGATAAGATTAATAAATTTTTACAGATATTTGACATGACTATGTTTTAAGGTCACGTGACTATTGGTACTTTTTTGCTATGAGTCCGATTGGGTTCAAATTTGGTATTTGGGCTTTATTTAGGATGCAATTATTAATTTTTGACAGATATTTGACATTTGACTTCCGGGTCACGTGACTATTGTAACTTTTTTGCTATAAGTCCGATTGGGTTCAAATTTGGTATTTGGGCTTTATTTAGGATGCAATTATTAATTTTTGACAGATATTTGACATTTGACTTCCGGGTCACGTGACTATTGTAACTTTTTTGCTATGAGTCCGATTGGGTTCAAATTTGGTATTTATGCTTTATTTAGGACACAATTAATAAATTTTAACAGATAATTGACAAATTATATTTTAAAGTCACGTGACTTTCATAACTCTTTTGCTATTGATCCGATTGGGTTGAAATTTATTATTTGGGCTTTATTTAAGATGCCAGTAATACATTTTGACAGAAATTTGACATATTGAATTTTAAAGTCACGTGACTTCCATAACTTTTTTGCTATTAATCCGATTGGGTTCAAATTTGGAATTTGGGGTTTATTTAGGATGCAATTATTGATTTCTTACAAAATTTTAAAATATTAAGTTCTAGGGTCACGTGACTATCAAAATTTCCTATTTGATTAAAATTTGCTATTAGATGATATGTATATATTTGTAGATAATATTTTGTATTACCCTATTCCTTTTATCTTAATTAGTTAAATTATTTCTTAAATTTGCCATTCAAAAAAAAAATTAAAAAATCATCTGTTCGAATACATAGGCTTCAAAGGGAACTTATCTTCTTTTATAATATTGTAGCATTATTATAGATTTTGAAAAATTTTGTCATAAAGCTTTTTTATTACCTTTTGAATGGTCTTTAACCAGAAAAAAGAAATTTTGAATTTGGAGCATGTTTTAAAAAATGTTCATTTTGGGCCGGATTTTGTTCGAAAATCGAAAAATGCAAAGAAATAGGTTTTCTGTTCATTTTAGAGTCAAATCGATAATAACCTTTTTGAAAGGTATCCTGAAGTAGTACAAGATAGAAAAATAAAAAGTTGAAATTTTTCCATAGGGCTCTTGATAATTCGATATATATGATTAATAGTTTTTTACAATTTTCTCCGAATCTGTGATAGCTATAATCAATTAGTTTTAACATTTAAATACCTCCTAATATTCCTAGAACTTTTGCTTAGGAGAAAAAGTTGTCAGAGTTATAGTTTATTTAGAAAAAAATAAAAACCATTTTTTCACAATTTTTCATGGCTATACCCCTTTCGATTTTGGAGCAAAAAAAAAATTTTTTTTTTGGGGTTTTTTACTGGAAATTGCCAACTTAGGGCTTACATTATAATTTGTCAGTTATCATTTTAAGAAAAAAAATGCTACCGTGGGAAGAAACGAGTTCCTATACATAGACTCTTATGAGACCTAATTTTTCCCTTTATATTATGGCACTCGTATAAATCGTGGAAAATTTTGTCATAAAGCTTTTTTATTACTTTTTGAATGGTTTTTAACCAGAAAAAAGAAAATTTGAAATCAAAGCATATTTTAAAAAAATGCTCATTTTGAGCCCGGATTTTGCTTTAAAATCGAAAAATGCAAAGAAATAGGTTTTCCGTTCATTTTAGAGTCAAATTGGTAATAATCTTTTTTAAAGATACTCTGATTTAGTACAGGATAGAAAAATAAAAAATTGAAATTTTTCCATAGGGCTCTTGATAATTCGATATTTATGTTTAATAGTTTTTTTCAATTTTCTCCGACTGTATAATAGCTAGAACCGATTCGTTTTAACGCACGGATACCTCGTAATATTACCGAAAACTTTTGTTTAAGACAAAAAGTTGTCAGAGTTATATTTTATTTAAAAAAAAATAAAAACCATTTTTTCGCAATTTTTCATGGCTATACCCCTTTCGATTTTCGACCAAAAAAAAAATTTTTTTTTTCTTGGGTTTTTTTTACTTGAAATTGCCAACTTAGGGCTTACATTATAATTTGTCAATAATTATTTTAAGAAAAAAAAATTATACCGTGAGAAAAAAACCAGTTTTCTTTTGTTTTTTCCCACATTTTTACTAATATCTCGGCTTCTATAGCTTCGATTCAATTCATTGATGGTTTCTTTTAATTCTCATTCTCCTCCTCTCAATTCTTTTGATATTTTATTACTATTACATTTCAAAATAAAATGAAAAATTAAAACAAATCGACGTAAAATCCCGTTTGTTCTATTTCGATAAATAGACCCTTATGGGAACTTCTCTCTGAATTTGGTATTTATGGTTTATTTAGGATACAACTAATAAATTATGACAGATAACTGACATTTGAGTTTCAGCCCAGGTCACGTGACTACCGTAACTTTTTTGCTATTGGTCCGATTCTGTTGGAATTTGGTATTCAGGCTTAATTTAGAATACAATTAATATATTTTGACAGATATTTGAAATATAAGACAGTATATCGACACACAACGCGACTATATAACAAATTATGGTTCTTTGAAGCATGATACCCCAACCACTGGTCATCTCTTTCCTTGGCATATAAACGTTGGTACACCTGATAATTTTTGTTTTGTTTTAAGAAATCCTCTAAGGCCCATCACTGACAGGACTTAGAGGTTCCAAACTGGTCCCCACGGACCAAAAGTATAGGAGCGAAGCGACTATACTTGTTATATAGGAGCGTCTGCGACTATATTATGCACGCGGGCCCGGGTCCGAAAAATCGTGTTTTTTTGGAAATAAAAATTCATATCTTTGGCTGTATGGCTAGCGAAACGATGAAATTTGGCATAGGGTCTCTCAATACATTGGGAATGATGGATCCGTAAACGAATTTTTTTTCCGGTACCACCAAACGGAGCGGTACTGTCTCAAATTCAAAAATTCGTAAAAAAATTGGTAAAAATCGAGTTGCTCACGAGATCTCAATTTTAAAGCGTTCAATCGAGTTGAAATTTTCAGGATATATGGGTTCTTGGGGCTTACGTGTCTGTATACTTTTTGAGCCCGATCGGTATACAGGGTGAGTTGTTATAAGCGAACAAAAGTGACTAAAAAAAAAATTCAAACTTCTCCAGAGGCTAAAAAAAAATTTTTATAAAAAAAGTGTTTCGGCGAAAAGACTTCATTTTATAAGAGATTTAACATACTTGGAGCTTTTTTTTGTAAAAAATTTATTTTACGAGTTCTGGCATTTTCAGTTTTTTGGGATTTTCCGCCAAACGATACTTATTTTGGGAAAATTTTTTTTTTCAAAAAATAACTTCATCTTTTACCTTTTATATGCCATATAACCGAAATTTTTGGGAACCATACAGGGCGAGCAATAATGAACTTTACCCATGAAGGTCCGACCCGAAAATCACATTTTATTTAATAACTTTTTCGTAGTAGCATCTGGACCATTTATATTCTCAGGCATTAAATACTTTAATAACCCCAATATTTATGTAAAATTACAATCTTCCAACATTAATAGGTTCTGAGCAATTCGAATTTTCGCGTTTAATTCATTTGCCACGTCCCTGTACATGGTGAAAAGATCAGACATCATCTAAAAGATCCGAAATTTTGTTTTACAACACATACTAAAATTTCAGGGTTCCAGCGATAGTACAAGTACCCGAAAAATGCGATTTTATGAAAAAAGTCCATTTTTTTGCGTTTTTGCAGGTAATTGGAGGTGTCAACCTAAACTCTGATGAAATGGCTGGTGGGAACAATACTTTGACGCATGGTGGATACAAATTTTTTGCTCGTGACAGGTGGCCGGGACTTGGTTGGGTTTTTTGTAAAATTATGAATGAAAATGAACCGGAAACGATCAGGGAAAGGAAGCACCGAATCAGAAAATGAATGGGCTTTCCGAATCTGTGCATATCAATAGGGGAAATTGTGTATTGCGGCCAGGAAAATTCGGCAAACATTTTGACGTCTTCGAAAAATGCCGTTTTTTTGAAATGTCAGTGTCTTTATACCGGGGTGAGACGAAATGAAATTTGCCCGATTATTTTATTAAAATTATTCGAATATATACACGGGTCAGTCGTAATGATCTATTTAATTTAAAATAAAAATTTCGATATTAGGTGAGTTTTTACTATTTAGTTTATTATTAATATATGCTAATAATTCTTAAACATTGCTTTTGGGATATAAATAAAATTTTTTTGAAATTATTGATTTTTAAGGTTAGTCGAGTATCATAACTTTTTTGGTATTGGTGCGATTTGGTTGAAATTTGGTACCTAGTACCTATTTCGGATAAGATTAATAAATTTTTACAGATATTTGACATGACTATGTTTTAAGGTCACGTGACTACCTTAACTTTCTTCCTATTTGTCCGATTTGATTGAAATTTGGTATTTGGGGTTTATTTAGGATGCAATTATTAATTTTTCACAGATATTTGACATTTGACTTCCAGGTCACGTGACTATTGTAACTTTTTTGCTATGAGTCCGATTGGGTTCAAATTTGGTATTTATGCTTTATTTAGGATACAATTAATAAATTTTAACAGATAATTGACATATTGAATGTTTAAGTCACGTGACTTCCATAACTTATTTGCTATTGTTCCGATTGGGTTGAAATTTAGTATTTGGGCTTTATTTAGGATGCAAGTAATAAATTTTGACAGAAATTTGACATGTTGAATTTTTTAAGTCACGTGACTTCCATAACTTTTTTGCTATTGATCCGATTGGGTTGAAATTTAGTATTTGGGCTTTATTTAGGATGCAAGTAATAAATTTTGACAGAAATTTGACATGTTGAATTTTTTAAGTCACGTGACTTCCATAACTTTTTTGCTATTGATCCGATTGGGTTCAAATTTGGAATTTGGGGTTTATTTAGGATGCAATTGTTGATTTTTTACAAAATTTTAAAATATTAAGTTCTAGGGTCACGTGACTATCAAAATTTCCTATTTGATTAAAATCTGCTATTAGATGATATGTATATATTTATAGATAATATTTCGTATTACCCTATTCCTTTTATCTTAATTAGTTAAATTATTTCTTAAATTTGCCTTTCAAAAAAAAATAAAAAAATCATCGGTTCGAATACATAGGCTTTAAAGGGAACTTATCTTCTTTCATAATATTGTAGCATTATTATAGATTTTGAAAATTTTTGTCATTAAGCTTTTTCATTACTTTTTGAATGGTCTTTAGCCAGAAAAAAGAAATTTTGAATTTGGAGCATGTTTTGAAAAAATTTTCATTTTGGGCCGGATTTTGTTCGAAAATCGAAAAATGCAAAGAAATAGGTTTTCTGTTCATTTTAGAGTCAAATCGATAATAATCTTTTTGAAAGGTATCCTAAAGTAGTACAAGATAGAAAAATAAAAAAATGAAATCTTTCCATAGGGCTCTTGATAATTCGATATTTATGATTTATAGTTTTTTACAATTTTCTCCGAATCTGTGATAGCTGTAATCAATTAGTTTTAACATTCGAATACCTCGTAATATTCCCTAGAACTTTTGTTTAAGACAAAAAGTTGTCAGAGTTATAGTTTAGTTAGAAAAAAATAAAAACCATTTAATCACAATTTTTCATGGCTATACCCCTTTCGATTTTGGAGCAAAAAAAAAATTTTTTTTCTTGGGTTTTTTTTAATGGATATTGCCAACTTAGGGCTTACATTATAATTTGTCAGTTATCATTTTAAGAAAAAAAATGCTACCGTGGAAAAAAACGAGTTTTCTTTTATTTTTTTTTCACAGTTTTACTAATATCTCGACTTCTAGAGCTTCGATTCAATTTGTTGATGGTTTTTATTATTCCTTATTCTCCTCCTGTTAATTCTTTTTATATTTTATTACAACTGCCTTTCGAAATAAAACTGAAAAATTAAAAAAATCGACGTAAAAGCCCGGTTGTCTTATCCCTGTACATAGGCTCTTATGGAACCTAATTTTTCCCTTTATATTATGGCACTCGTATAAATCGTGGAAAATTTTGTCATAAAGCTTTTTTATTAGTTTTTAAATGGTCTTTAACCAGAAAAAAGAAATTTTGAATTCGGAGCATATTTTGGAAAAATGGTCATTTTGACCCCGGATTTTGTTCGAAAATCGAAAAATGCAAAGAAATAGGTTTTCCGTTCATTTTAGAGTCAAATTGGTAATAATCTTTTTTAAAGATACTCTGAAGTAGTACAGGATAGAAAAATAAAAAACTGAAATTTTTCCATAGGGCTCTTGATAATTCGATATTTATGTTTAATAGTTTTTTTCAATTTTCTCCGACTGTATAATAGCTAGAACCGATTCGTTTTAACGCACGGATACCTCGTAATATTCCCGAAAACTTTTGTTTAAGACAAAAAGTTGTCAGAGTTATATTTTATTTAAAAAAAAATAAAAACCATTTTTTCGCAATTTTTCATGGTTATACCCCTTTCGATTTTCGACCAAAAAAAAATTTTTTTTTTCTTGGGTTTTTTTTACGTGAAATTGCCAACTTAGGGCTTACATTATAATTTGTCAATAATTATTTTAAGAAAAAAAAATGATACCGTGGGAAAAAACCAGTTTTCTTTTGTTTTTTCCCACATTTTTACTAATCTCTCGGCTTCTATAGCTTCGATTCAATTCATTGATGGTTTCTTTTATTTCTTATTCTCCTCCTCTCAATTCTTTTGATATTTTATTACTATTACATTTCAAAATAAAAAGAAAAATTAAAACAAATCGACGTAAAATCCCTGTTTGTTCTATTTCAAGAAATAGACCCTTATGGGAACTTCTCTCTGAATTTGGTATTTATGGTTTATTTAGGATACAACTAATAAATTATGACAGATAACTGACATTTAAGTTTCAGCCTAGGTCACGTGACTACCGTAACTTTTTTGCTATTGGTCCGATTCTGTTCGAATTTGGTATTCAGACTTTATTTAGAATACAATTAATATACTTTCACAGATATTTGAAATATAAGACAGTATATTGACACACAACGCGACTATATAACAAATTATGGTTCTTTGAAGCATGATACCCCAACAACTGGTCCTCTCTTTCCTTGGCAGGTAAACGTTAGCCTCCCCGACTCACCTAAGTACACCTGATAGTTTTTGATTTTTTTTTTATTACCTTATGGCTTTTCACAGACAAGACCTAAAGGTTTCAAACTGGTCCCCACGGACCAAAAGTATAGGAGCGAAGCGACTATACTTGTTATATAGGAGCGTCTGCGACTATATTATGCACGCGGGCCCGGGTCCGAAAAATCGTGTTTTTTTGGAAATAAAAATTCATATCTTTGGCTGTATGGCTAGCGAAACGATGAAATTTGGCATAGGGTCTCTCAATACATTGGGAATGATGGATCCGTAAACGAATTTTTTTTCCGGTACCACCAAACGGAGCGGTACTGTCTCAAATTCAAAAATTCGTAAAAAAATTGGTAAAAATCGAGTTGCTCACGAGATCTCAATTTTAAAGCGTTCAATCGAGTTGAAATTTTCAGGATATATGGGTTCTTGGGGCTTACGTGTCTGTATACTTTTTGAGCCCGATCGGTATACAGGGTGAGTTGTTATAAGCGAACAAAAGTGACTAAAAAAAAAATTCAAACTTCTCCAGAGGCTAAAAAAAAATTTTTATAAAAAAAGTGTTTCGGCGAAAAGACTTCATTTTATAAGAGATTTAACATACTTGGAGCTTTTTTTTGTAAAAAATTTATTTTACGAGTTCTGGCATTTTCAGTTTTTTGGGATTTTCCGCCAAACGATACTTATTTTGGGAAAATTTTTTTTTTCAAAAAATAACTTCATCTTTTACCTTTTATATGCCATATAACCGAAATTTTTGGGAACCATACAGGGCGAGCAATAATGAACTTTACCCATGAAGGTCCGACCCGAAAATCACATTTTATTTAATAACTTTTTCGTAGTAGCATCTGGACCATTTATATTCTCAGGCATTAAATACTTTAATAACCCCAATATTTATGTAAAATTACAATCTTCCAACATTAATAGGTTCTGAGCAATTCGAATTTTCGCGTTTAATTCATTTGCCACGTCCCTGTACATGGTGAAAAGATCAGACATCATCTAAAAGATCCGAAATTTTGTTTTACAACACATACTAAAATTTCAGGGTTCCAGCGATAGTACAAGTACCCGAAAAATGCGATTTTATGAAAAAAGTCCATTTTTTTGCGTTTTTGCAGGTAATTGGAGGTGTCAACCTAAACTCTGATGAAATGGCTGGTGGGAACAATACTTTGACGCATGGTGGATACAAATTTTTTGCTCGTGACAGGTGGCCGGGACTTGGTTGGGTTTTTTGTAAAATTATGAATGAAAATGAACCGGAAACGATCAGGGAAAGGAAGCACCGAATCAGAAAATGAATGGGCTTTCCGAATCTGTGCATATCAATAGGGGAAATTGTGTATTGCGGCCAGGAAAATTCGGCAAACATTTTGACGTCTTCGAAAAATGCCGTTTTTTTGAAATGTCAGTGTCTTTATACCGGGGTGAGACGAAATGAAATTTGCCCGATTATTTTATTAAAATTATTCGAATATATACACGGGTCAGTCGTAATGATCTATTTAATTTAAAATAAAAATTTAGATATTAGGTGAGTTTTTACTATTTAGTTTATTATTAATATATGCTAATAATTCTTAAACATTGCTTTTGGGATATAAATAAAATTTTTTTGAAATTATTGATTTTTAAGGTTAGTCGAGTATCATAACTTTTTTGGTATTGGTGCGATTTGGTTGAAATTTGGTACCTAGTACCTATTTCGGATAAGATTAATAAATTTTTACAGATATTTGACATGACTATGTTTTAAGGTCACGTGACTACCTTAACTTTCTTCCTATTTGTCCGATTTGATTGAAATTTGGTATTTGGGGTTTATTTAGGATGCAATTATTAATTTTTCACAGATATTTGACATTTGACTTCCAGGTCACGTGACTATTGTAACTTTTTTGCTATGAGTCCGATTGGGTTCAAATTTGGTATTTATGCTTTATTTAGGATACAATTAATAAATTTTAACAGATAATTGACATATTGAATGTTTAAGTCACGTGACTTCCATAACTTATTTGCTATTGTTCCGATTGGGTTGAAATTTAGTATTTGGGCTTTATTTAGGATGCAAGTAATAAATTTTGACAGAAATTTGACATGTTGAATTTTTTAAGTCACGTGACTTCCATAACTTTTTTGCTATTGATCCGATTGGGTTGAAATTTAGTATTTGGGCTTTATTTAGGATGCAAGTAATAAATTTTGACAGAAATTTGACATGTTGAATTTTTTAAGTCACGTGACTTCCATAACTTTTTTGCTATTGATCCGATTGGGTTCAAATTTGGAATTTGGGGTTTATTTAGGATGCAATTGTTGATTTTTTACAAAATTTTAAAATATTAAGTTCTAGGGTCACGTGACTATCAAAATTTCCTATTTGATTAAAATCTGCTATTAGATGATATGTATATATTTATAGATAATATTTCGTATTACCCTATTCCTTTTATCTTAATTAGTTAAATTATTTCTTAAATTTGCCTTTCAAAAAAAAATAAAAAAATCATCGGTTCGAATACATAGGCTTTAAAGGGAACTTATCTTCTTTCATAATATTGTAGCATTATTATAGATTTTGAAAATTTTTGTCATTAAGCTTTTTCATTACTTTTTGAATGGTCTTTAGCCAGAAAAAAGAAATTTTGAATTTGGAGCATGTTTTGAAAAAATTTTCATTTTGGGCCGGATTTTGTTCGAAAATCGAAAAATGCAAAGAAATAGGTTTTCTGTTCATTTTAGAGTCAAATCGATAATAATCTTTTTGAAAGGTATCCTAAAGTAGTACAAGATAGAAAAATAAAAAAATGAAATCTTTCCATAGGGCTCTTGATAATTCGATATTTATGATTTATAGTTTTTTACAATTTTCTCCGAATCTGTGATAGCTGTAATCAATTAGTTTTAACATTCGAATACCTCGTAATATTCCCTAGAACTTTTGTTTAAGACAAAAAGTTGTCAGAGTTATAGTTTAGTTAGAAAAAAATAAAAACCATTTAATCACAATTTTTCATGGCTATACCCCTTTCGATTTTGGAGCAAAAAAAAAATTTTTTTTCTTGGGTTTTTTTTAATGGATATTGCCAACTTAGGGCTTACATTATAATTTGTCAGTTATCATTTTAAGAAAAAAAATGCTACCGTGGAAAAAAACGAGTTTTCTTTTATTTTTTTTTCACAGTTTTACTAATATCTCGACTTCTAGAGCTTCGATTCAATTTGTTGATGGTTTTTATTATTCCTTATTCTCCTCCTGTTAATTCTTTTTATATTTTATTACAACTGCCTTTCGAAATAAAACTGAAAAATTAAAAAAATCGACGTAAAAGCCCGGTTGTCTTATCCCTGTACATAGGCTCTTATGGAACCTAATTTTTCCCTTTATATTATGGCACTCGTATAAATCGTGGAAAATTTTGTCATAAAGCTTTTTTATTAGTTTTTAAATGGTCTTTAACCAGAAAAAAGAAATTTTGAATTCGGAGCATATTTTGGAAAAATGGTCATTTTGACCCCGGATTTTGTTCGAAAATCGAAAAATGCAAAGAAATAGGTTTTCCGTTCATTTTAGAGTCAAATTGGTAATAATCTTTTTTAAAGATACTCTGAAGTAGTACAGGATAGAAAAATAAAAAACTGAAATTTTTCCATAGGGCTCTTGATAATTCGATATTTATGTTTAATAGTTTTTTTCAATTTTCTCCGACTGTATAATAGCTAGAACCGATTCGTTTTAACGCACGGATACCTCGTAATATTCCCGAAAACTTTTGTTTAAGACAAAAAGTTGTCAGAGTTATATTTTATTTAAAAAAAAATAAAAACCATTTTTTCGCAATTTTTCATGGTTATACCCCTTTCGATTTTCGACCAAAAAAAAATTTTTTTTTTCTTGGGTTTTTTTTACGTGAAATTGCCAACTTAGGGCTTACATTATAATTTGTCAATAATTATTTTAAGAAAAAAAAATGATACCGTGGGAAAAAACCAGTTTTCTTTTGTTTTTTCCCACATTTTTACTAATCTCTCGGCTTCTATAGCTTCGATTCAATTCATTGATGGTTTCTTTTATTTCTTATTCTCCTCCTCTCAATTCTTTTGATATTTTATTACTATTACATTTCAAAATAAAAAGAAAAATTAAAACAAATCGACGTAAAATCCCTGTTTGTTCTATTTCAAGAAATAGACCCTTATGGGAACTTCTCTCTGAATTTGGTATTTATGGTTTATTTAGGATACAACTAATAAATTATGACAGATAACTGACATTTAAGTTTCAGCCTAGGTCACGTGACTACCGTAACTTTTTTGCTATTGGTCCGATTCTGTTCGAATTTGGTATTCAGACTTTATTTAGAATACAATTAATATACTTTCACAGATATTTGAAATATAAGACAGTATATTGACACACAACGCGACTATATAACAAATTATGGTTCTTTGAAGCATGATACCCCAACAACTGGTCCTCTCTTTCCTTGGCAGGTAAACGTTAGCCTCCCCGACTCACCTAAGTACACCTGATAGTTTTTGATTTTTTTTTTATTACCTTATGGCTTTTCACAGACAAGACCTAAAGGTTTCAAACTGGTCCCCACGGACCAAAAGTATAGGAGCGAAGCGACTATACTTGTTATATAGGAGCGTCTGCGACTATATTATGCACGCGGGCCCGGGTCCGAAAAATCGTGTTTTTTTGGAAATAAAAATTCATATCTTTGGCTGTATGGCTAGCGAAACGATGAAATTTGGCATAGGGTCTCTCAATACATTGGGAATGATGGATCCGTAAACGATTTTTTTTTCGGGTACCACCAAACGGAGCGGTACTGTCTCAAAGTCAAAAATTCGTAAAAAAATTGGTAAAAATCGAGTTGCTCACGAGATCTCAATTTTAAAGCGTTTAATCGAGCTGAAATTTTCAGGATATATGGGTTCTTGGGGCTTACGTGTCTGTATACTTTTTGGGCCCGATCGGTATACAGGGTGAGTTGTTATAAGCGAACAAAAGTGACTAAAAAAAAAATGTAAACTTCTCCAGAGGCTAAAAAAAAATTTTTATAAAAAAAGTGTTTCGGCGAAAAGACTTCGTTTTATAAGAGATTTAACATACTTGGAGCTTTTTTTTGTAAAAAATTTATTTTACGAGTTCTGGCATTTTCAGTTTTTTGGGATTTCCCGCCAAACGATACTTATTTTGAGAAAATTTTTTTTTTCAAAAAATAACTTCATCCTTTACCTTTCATATGCCATATAACCGAAATTTTTGGGAACCATACAGGGCGAGCAATAATGAACTTTACCCATGAAGGTCCGACCTGAAAATCACATTTTATTTAATAACTTTTTAGTGGTGGCACCTGGACCATTTATATTCTCAGGGATTAAATACTTTAATAACCCCAATATTTATGTAAAATTACAATCTTCCAACATTAATAGGTTCTGAGCAATTCGAATTTTCGCGTTTAATTCATTTGCCACGTCCCTGTACATGGTGAAAAGATCAAACAACATCTAAAGGATCCAAAATTTTGTTTTACAACACATACTAAAATTTCAGGGTTCCAGCGATAGTACAAGTACCCGAAAAATGCGATTTTATGAAAAAAGTCCATTTTTTTGCGTTTTTGCAGGTAATTGGAGGTGTCAACCTAAACTCTGATGAAATGGCTGGTGGGAACAATACTTTGACGCATGGTGGATACAAATTTTTTGCTCGTGACAGGTGGCCGGGACTTGGTCGGGTTTTTTGTAAAATTATGAATGAAAATGAACCGGAAACGATCAGGGAAAGGAAGCACCGAATCAGAAAATGAATGAGCTTTCCGAATCTGTGCATATCAATTGGGGAAATTGTGTATTGCGCCCAGGAAAATTCGGCAAACATTTTGACGTCTTCGAAAAATGCCGTTTTTTTGAAATGTCAGTGTCTTTATACCGGGGTGAGACGAAATGAAATTTGCCCGATTATTTTATTAAAATTATTCGAATATATACACGGGTCAGTCGTAATGATCTATTTAATTTAAAATAAAAATTTAGATATTAGGTGAGTTTTTACTACTTAGTTTATTATTAATATATGTTAACAATTCTTAAACATTGCTTTTGGGATATAAATAAAAAATTTTTGAAATTATTGATTTTTAAGGTTAGTCGAGTATCATAACTTTTTTGGTATTGGTGCGATTTGGTTGAAATTTGGTACCTAGTACCTATTTCGGATAAGATTAATAAATTTTCACAGATATTTGACATGACTATGTTTTAAGGTCACGTGACTACCTTAACTTTCTTCCTATTTGTCCGATTTGATTGAAATTTGGTATTTGGGGTTTATTTAGGATGCAATTATGAATTTTTCACAGATATTTGACATTTGACTTCCAGGTCACGTGACTATTGTAACTTTTTTGCTATGAGTCCGATTGGGTTCAAAGTTGGTATTTATGCTTTATTTAGGATACAATTAATAAATTTTATCAGATAATTGACAAATTATATTTTAAAGTCACGTGACTTTAATAATTCTTTTGCTATTGATCCGATTGTGTTGAAATTTGGAATTTGGGCTTTATTTAAGATGCAAGTAATAAATTATGACAGAAATTTGACATATTGAATTTTAAAGTCACGTGACTTCTATAACTTATTTGCTATTGATCCGATTGGGTTGAAATTTGGTATTTAGAGTTTTATTAGGATGCCATTATTGAATTTTTACAAATTTTTAAAATATTACGTTTTTAAGTCACGTGACTATCAAAATTTCTTTCGTATTCGCCCGATTTGATTGAAATTTCCTATCAGATTATATGTATATATTTATAGATAATATTTTGTAGTACCCTATTGCTTTTAACTTAATTGTTTCTTAGATTTGCCTTTGAAAAACAAATTAAAAAATCATCGGTTGGATATGCTTTAAAGGGAACTTATCTTCTTTCATAATATTGTAGCATTATTATAGATTTTGAAAATTTTTGTCATTAAGCTTTTTCATTCCTTTTTAAATGGTCTTTAGCCAGAAAAAAGAAATTTGGAATTTGGAGCATGTTTTGAAAAAAATTTAATTTTGGGCCCGGTTTTGTTCGGAAATCGATAAATGCAAATAAATAGGTTTTCTGTTCATTTTAGAGTCAAATCGATAATAACCTTTTTGAAAGGTATCCTGAAGTAGTACCTGATAGAAAAATAAAAAAATGAAATTTTTTCATAGGGCTCTTGATAATTCGATATTTATGAATTATAGTTTTTTACAATTTTCTCCGAATATGTGATAGCTATAATCAATTAGTTTTAACATTCGAATACCTCGTAATATTCCCTAGAACTTTTGTTTAAGGCAAAAAGTTGTTAGAGTTATAGTTTAGTTAGAAAAAAATAAAAACCATTTTTTCGCAATTTTTCATGGCTATACCCCTTTCGATTTTCGACCAAAAAAAATTTTTTTTTTTCTTGGGTTTTTTTTACTTGAAATTGCCAACTTAGGGCTTAAATTATAATTTGTCAATAATTATTTTAAGAAAAAAAAATGATACCGTGGGAAAAAACCAGTTTTCTTTTGTTTTTTCCCACATTTTTACTAATATCTCGACTTCTTTAGCTTCGATTCAATTCGTTGATGGTTTTTATTATTCCTTATTCTCCTCCTGTTAATTCTTTTTATATTTTATTACAATTGCCTTTCGAAATAAAACTGAAAAATTAAAAAAATCGACGTAAAATCCCGGTTGTCTTATCCCTATACATAGGCTCTTATGGAATCTAATTTTTCCCTTTATATTATGGCACTCGTATAAATCGTGGAAGATTTTGTCATAAAGCTTTTTTATTAGTTTTTGAGTGGTCTTTAACCAGAAAAAAGAAATTTTGAATTCGGAGCATATTTTGGAAAAATGGTCATTTTGACCCCGGATTTTGTTCGAAAATCGAAAAATGCAGAGAAATAGGTTTTCCGTTCATTTTAGAGTCAAATTGGTAATAATCTTTTTTAAAGATACTCTGAAGTAGTACAGGTTAGAAAAATAAAAAATTGAAATTTTTCCATAGGGCTCTTGATAATTCGATATTTATGTTTAATAGTTTTTTTCAATTTTCTCCGATTGTATAATAGCTAGAACCGATTCGTTTTAACGCACGGATACCTCGTAATATTCCCGAAAACTTTTGTTTAAGACAAAAAGTTGTCAGAGTTATATTTTATTTTTAAAAAAATAAAAACCATTTTTTCGCAATTTTTCATGGCTATACCCCTTTCGATTTTCGACCAAAAAAAATTTTTTTTTTCTTGGGTTTTTTTTACTTGAAATTGCCAACTTAGGGCTTAAATTATAATTTGTCAATAATTATTTTAAGAAAAAAAAATGATACCGTGGGAAAAAACCAGTTTTCTTTTGTTTTTTCCCACATTTTTACTAATATCTCGGCTTCTATAGCTTCGATTCAATTCATTGATGGTTTCTTTTATTTCTTATTCTCCTACTCTCCATTCTTTTGATATTTTATTACTATTACATTTCAAAATAAAAAGAAAAATTAAAACAAATCGACGTAAAATCCCTGTTTGTTCTATTTCAAGAAATAGACCCTTATGGGAACTTCTCTCTGAATTTGGTATTTATGGTTTATTTAGAATACAACTAATAAATTATGACAGATAACTGACATTTAAGTTTCAGCCTAGGTCACGTGACTTCCGTAACTTTTTTGCTATTGGTCCGATTCTGTTCGAATTTGGTATTCAGGCTTTATTTAGAATACAATTAATATACTTTCACAGATATTTGAAATATAAGACAGTATATTGACACACAACGCGACTATATAACAAATTATGGTTCTTTGAAGCATGATACCCCAACAACTGGTCCTCTCTTTCCTTGGCAGATAAACGTTAGCCTCCCCGACTCACCTAAGTACACCTGATAATTTGCGATTTTTTTTAAGAAATCCTCTAAGGCCCATCACTGACAAGACCTAAAGGTTCCAAACTGGTCCCCACGGACCAAAAGTATAGGAGCGAAGCGACTATACTTGTTATATAGGAGCGTCAGCGACTATATTATGCACGCCACCTAGAGCTCGCGCGACCGTGTTTTTTGGGATATAAAAATTCATAACTTTGGCTGTATGGCTAGTGAAACGATGAAATTTGGCATGTGGCCTCTCAATACATTGAGAATGATGGATCCGTAAACAGTTTTTTTTTTCAGTACCCACAAAGAGAGCGGTACCGAGTTGAAGTCAAAAATTCGCAAAAAAATGGGTACAAATCGAGTTGCTCACGAGATCTCAAGTTTAAAGCGTTCAATCGAGCTGAAATTTTCAGGATATAGGGGTTCTTGGGGGTTACGGGTCTGTATACTTTTTGGGCCAGATCCGTATACAGGGTGATTTACTATAAGCGATCAAAGTTAAGTAAAAAAAAAATTCAAAATGGGCCAGAGGCTAAAAGATAATTTTTATAAAAAAAGTTTTTCGGCAAAAAGACTTAGTTTTATGAGAGAAATAACATATTTAGAGCTTTTTTTTCAAAAAAATTTTTTTAACGAGTTCTGGCATTTTTAGTTTTTTTGAATTTACTACCAAACGGAACTTATTTCCGAAAAAAAAAAAATTTCAAAAAATAGGTTCATCTTTTATCTTTCAAATGCCATATAAACAAAATTTTTGTAAACCATACAGGGCGAGCAATAATAAATTTTCTCCATGAAGGTCCGAAAAATTGACAAAAAAAAATCACATTTTATTTAATAACTTTTTAAGGGTGGCACTTGGAAATTTCAAACTTTCAACATTTATAATACATTTTAAGGGCTTTTTTCTGATGTAATCTACAGTCATCTACGTAGAGTAGTTTTTGCGCTACACGTTTTTTTAACTTTGACGCTTAATACTGGCATACCTATGTAACGTACGAAGACCATTTTTGCCTTCAGACACGCGGAATTTATCTGGCTATAATCCACTAAATACCGTTTTGTTTCAAATATCACCATTTTTCATGAAAATGTAATTTTCCATAAAAAGTCCAAAAAATCGGTCAGCTGAATATTGGTACCCCCCCGGTACCGGCTCTCAAGGTACAATAATCCGGGTGGTCTAGCACTCAACAAGCACGTCACCCAGGCAATGAAACCTGCGCTGTTCGCCCGTGTCCGCTTAAAATAAGACCCTTTTTATAATCGAAATTTAACTACTAAAACCGATTGGAATCGGTCCAGAATTGATGTTAAACTGTTCCTAAGGCTTTATACTATTTTTCCATGTACAAATCATAAGGTAAAAACCTTTTTTTATACCCTAAAACATCGTCCGAAAATGGTCGATTTTGACGTTTACGGGCGATTTTAATGCCGACTTTTACCGCAGTTTTGATGACATCAGTGACATGACGTCAACGTGAATGAATCGGCTCGGTCTTTCTTCTTATTTTCGTTGATAAAATACTTAAATTAGCTCAGAATTTCCCGAAATCGGTATGGAATAATTCTAGAGACTCTGGAGAATCCGATTATGTGCATATCTTTTACCAAGTCGCCTTCCTTAAGCTGTGATCATTCGACAAAGTTGTAAAGTTTTAGAATTTACCGTGTTTTCATGCGACGGAAGGACTCATACATGGCATTTTGGGTGCGGGAGTGTTGGTTTAATGTGGACTATTTATTTATTTTAACACAAAATCTAACTGTGGACTGTGGATCATTGTTATTATTTGAATTGTGAAGAAAACGCAAGCGTTAAAGGTAGGCCTTAATGTAATATGAGGAGCTTCAATGACAACCTAACCTCTACATGTATTATGTAAATAAATAACAAGACCAAAAGGAGAAAATATTGAACTTATAAGTTGGAATAAGGTCCAAAATGTTTAAGATTGGCAGATTTCCGATTAACTAAACGCTGTAAATGTTATATTACACCTTGCATATAAGCATATAATCAGTTTTCACACAAAAGGTGTGTAACCTTAAAAGAGTAAGGAAATTCAACTACAGTTATGTGTCCCTAGTAAAATATGAATAACAAATAGATATCTGTATGGTCTAACAATTAGCGTCCATGCAAGGGTATCTTAATGGTTTTGCTCATGACTGGCAGCAGGCCACTTAGTCTGAATGCTCAGGTCAGCGAGATGCCAGGGTTTAAAACATCTAAGAGGATAATCGAAGCAGTAGATAGCATCCAGTTGTGGCACTATCGCAGGGGAGGAATGCAGATTCTGGCAGCTAGATGTTTCAAGTGTTGAGTTGATGACAAGGTGGAAGATGGTAGTGAAAAGAAGCAGAAAAAGCCAGTCCAAAACTGGAGAGACTTTTTTTTATCTTATTGTTGTTGTTCTATATTCTATATTATTTAGATACCAAAGATAGTTTCCTTACAGAGAAGTATTTATATATCATATAGTTTACTACATATTAAACATCATATTAGTGATTACTCCACACACAAAATTGTACAATTTTCATTTTACGAGAAATAGAGAACATATATATACAAATTTTTATAGGATACACAAGGTTAAGTGTTGGGTTTCCTTCTTTGCTCCCAAACTCTATAATGCTCTCCCTGCTACCATTAAACGGTTACCTACCAAGTTTTTTACTGCAATATAAATTTACTATAAAACCATATCTATTAAAAAAATGTTTTTTCTCAATACAAGAATTTCTAAATGATGATTTCTCATATATGTAATTATTTTATGCTTAATTATGTTTATGCTTAAATTAGGTGTAAGAACAGCTGTTTTTGTAAAATCTCTCTTTTCTATCACATAAAGTGATATGTAAGTGT